>NC_134864.1:68171666-68431666 GCF_049852395.1 Peromyscus maniculatus bairdii | reverse complement strand
ATCAGTGGAGAAAGTCACAGCCATCCCCTGTCCGCCTGTTTTGTATGAGAAAAGCCCAACTTTTGGTCTCAGAAAGGATGGAGTGGCTGGAAGTACTCGGGGGTTTTCCATCCTGGCAGGGACTATGGGGAAGTCACCTCACCCTGGGCCCCCTCCCCCAGGGCTGGGAGAGGACCCTTAGGAAGCCTGAGACTTTAGTTCCCCTCGGTTTTGTCCCTGAGGTCCATTTGGAACCTAGGGGAGTCTAACTCAGAGTTCCCCTGCTTTAAAAGGCTTTCTGATTTGTACGGGATCTCCTTTCTCATGGCGTAGTATAGACCCCAATACATCAATATGAATTTGTATTCTCTTCTCTGGGGGAGGGAAACTCAGAGGCCTTACAGACCTTACCGAGGGGAGGGGGCCGCACTGTTCCTGCTAGTCTGTGCCATCCCAGACACCCCCAGCTCCGTCCTAGTCCTCAGAAGCAAACCTTTACTGAGCGCCATTTTGAAGGCTCTGTAGCAGTGACATTACATAAGATCACCCTGTCAGGACAATTGCCATCTCCTTGTGTAGACAAGGACCCAGGAGCTTTAAATAGACTGGGACTCTCACGACAGACTCTCCCTGCCACCAAGACTGCGCTGTCCTTTGTCTGGGGAAGCCAGCAGGGTGATTCACACAGGAGCATGAAGACTATCTCCTGGGACAGCAGCATCTCCATGCGTCTGTGGTATTTTATTTGTACTGAAATATGATTTTCATTGTATGTTAATAAATAAAGTTGCCCAGGGGTCAGAGCTATTAGAGCCATAGCAAGTGTGTGTTGGTGGCGGCAGTGGCGGTGGCGGTGGTGGCGGTGGCGGTGGCGGCAGCGGCGGTGGTGCCTGCCTTTAATCCCAGCACTTGGTAGAAGAGCTAGGTAGATCTCTGTGTGTTCAGGGATACAACCAGCATTGGAGACATATGCTTTTAAGATCTGGAGGGTGGTACTTACAGGCAGTGACGAGGCAGTCATGTGTTTGGGTTTACAACCAATGAGAAGGCAGAACAGAAAGACTATTTAAAGACAGACACACAGGAAGTAGCTCTCTTTCGGGGAGGTAGGAGCACTGCAGGAGGTAAGATTTTAACTCTGAGATCTGACCTCTCGGCTTTCTCTTTGAAAAAAAAAAAGGGGGGTCAGTTACAAGTTGTTGTCAAGGGTTAGGAAAAAGGCTCAGCAAAGGAGATTAGATTTAAGGTTCTTGTTTAAAAAAAGAAAGAAAAGAAAAGAAAAAGACAATTACTAGTTTTAAATACTTTACATTGGATTGGATTGTTTTATATTGTATACAAGTTTGTAATTGATATTGTTAGAAAATGCTATATGTATATTTCTAATTGTATTTATACCATTCACTTAACAATGTAATGCAATTTTCTGATCCTTGAATGTTATTATTACCAACTATTAGGATATAAAGAAATGAAAGTTAGTAGTTAGACATTACAATAGAACTTGTAGTCATATTAGATATGTTTTAAAAATTGAGCAGATATATTTTAGACAGGTCATCTTCAAACCCTTCAGAGATCTACAGAATATGGCATTTAAAATGTTTTAATAACTTAGAATTTTTTCTTTTTTGAGACATGTCGGCTCCTGGCAGTACCAATCTATTTCAGAGAAAAAATGGGCATTAAAGAAACTGCATATGGAGTTAACTTTCATTGTGGCAAAAGTTAGCCACTGGACAACAAAGTATCCTTGAATCAACAGGACAAAATGGACAGACAGGACATGAAACAAAGGACTACTGATTGTTGCCAAAACAAGTGTGGTTATGGCTTTATCAAAAGGCATCTTCTGAGGCCAGGACAATATGGCACCATCCCTGAAGTGGCCTTCGCAATCCAGAAAAGGTACAGTGCCCTTTTCTTCGAAGGCAGCTGAACAGGCAGTGGGCCGATGGCTTCTGTTGTGCAATGGAACAGCAGCTGAAAGCTCACACCTCTCAATAGTAGACTGGCATTTAATAGAGGGATGTGGAGAAGAAGGGGATGCTGAGATGAAGCCATATATACACAGCCAAGAAGAATGGACAGCTGAATTCAAAAACTGTCAACAATTTCCAGAATTTAAAATCCTGAATCATGACATGACACTAGTGGAATTCAGGTGTTTCTGGTACATGGACTGCTCTCACCCAATGTGAGGTTGAATTGTTGACCTTGTGTACATCCTACTTCACAAATGAGTCTGTCAGATACACTAAGCCTATAGGCTGAAGATGATGCCCCAACACTGCAGAGAAACCTCAGGTGACTGTCCAGGCAGCTGGCTGTTTCTGTCAACTCACAAATTTTTTGGAAGTTGCTTGCATGCACTTCCTGTTTTTATTTTTGTTAGCTAATATTATTTCCTTCTTGGGTCTCTGAGGGAGTTGAAGGTTAGTTAGTTATAGTTGAAGATTAATTAGGATAGAAAGTGAATTAGATACATTTTGTACTTACCAAAATAGGATAGATAAGGGAATTATTTTCTCCGATTTGTCAAATACAAATGGACTAGACATTATTTAGGTATTTGTTACTTGTATATATTGTATATAGTTACTGTATTTTGTATATAGTTTTTCTTTTCTTAGTTATAACCTTTTGCCTTTTTTCTTTTTATTAAAATAGAAAAGGGGAAATTGGTGGTATTTTATTTGTACTGAAATGTCATTTTCATTGTATGTTAATAAATAAAGTTGCCCGGGGGTCAGAGCTATTAGAGTCATAGCAAGAGCATGGTGGTGGTGGCACACACCTTTAATCCCAGCACTTGGTAGAAGAGCTAGGTAGATCTCTGTGTGTTCAGGGATACAGCCAGCATTGGAGACATAAGCCTTTAAGACCTGGAGGGCGGTACTTACAGGCAGTGATGAGGCAGTCATGTGTTTGGGTTTACAACCAATGAGAAGGTAGAACAGAAAGACTATTTAAAGACAGACACACAGGAAGTAGCTCTCTTTCGGGGAGGTAGGAGCACTGCAGGAGGTAAGATTTTAGCTCTGATCTCTGAACTCTTGGCTTTCTCTTTTACATTGGTTCTGTGTTTTTTATTTTAATAAGATGGTTGGTTACATCTACATGCATCCCCCTGGGACAGCAGCATCTCCATGCATCCTCCTGGCTCCTGCAGCTTTATGGCTTCATCATTGTTAAGAGTGTGTTTTAATGAATGGACTTCCCGCAGTGATTAAACAATTAGTTTAAAGTTGCACCCAATCCATTTTCCCATGAGTTTGGGCTGAGGCCACTTCTAGGGAAAGAGCGTTGGCCATCTCCCACCGTCTGTCTCTACCTGCCTGTCAAAGACTAGAGAGGAACATAGCATCAACAGCCAGGGAGAAAAAGTGCCTTCCATATTCCTTTTTATAGCGATGAATCAAATGTGTTTTTTTAAATAGAGTTTAAATGAAACAATTTCATTCAACTCCTTCCCCCGGTACAACCAAAGCCAAGTCCTTTCATCTTTGAAGGCTTCTGTGGCTATAGTTTTCCTGTTTGAGCCGCTCTTTTGTGGCTGAGAAAGAACCTTTCTTCCATGGTAACAAGACCCAGAAGTCGATAATCCAAGGCAGCAAGCTGTCCTTGTTGAGGTCTTGTGGAAACAGCCAGGCCCTCTCCCACTGAACAAAGTGACACAGACCTAGGAAACCCCCAGCTCCTGCTTTCCCCACAAAGCGAGCTCAATGACATCTCCTGTGTGGGAAGACAGAAGAGGAAGCGCCATGGGTCTAGGCCAGAGGATGAAGCTGTTTCCTCGGCACACCCACTCAGCCTGGTGGGTACTGACACAGGGGCTGTTCCTTGGCCTGGGTCCAGGAGATCCAAGCCCCACAGGGGCTCCTCTGGCAGGCTGTGTGCAGACTGATACAGTTCAGTCCTGGGCAAGATGAAAGTGCCCATGGGAACTCAGAAGGGAACACTCCTCTCCTCTCCTCTCCTCTCCTCTCCTCTCCTCTCCTCTCCTCTCCTCTCCTCTCCTCTCCTCTCCTCTCCTCTCCTCTCCTCTCCTCTCCTCTCTTACTCTCTAAAACATGCAGTTTTCCTATATCTTAAAAATAATTTCCAGTTTTAAGTAATGAAATATGTAATTTACTGAGGTCTCACAAATTCAGGAACTAATAAATATTAAACTAAAATATTGCTCAACATAAAAAATGGCCTCTAACACATACTCCAAATATACTTCTTCATACTAATTCCTGGAGGTTTGGAATGAATATTCACTGAAGTTCTGTGAATAGATTCATGGAATCCCTACAAAGATACCACAGCATTCTCTCTTACACTATTTGTACAATTCTTAAGTTTCTTGTTTAAGTTTTCTAAAATTGTAAGGATCCTCTCAAGACTTTCTTTTCTTTTCTTTTTGAATACAATGAAAATAAAAACAGATCCAGAAACTGTGAATCATTGCTCTAATTCTATAACTCAGCAGGCTGAGGCAGTGGGGTAATCATATAGTAAGGTCCTGTCTCAAAGAAAGACAAAGAAAAAGTATATATTATATATACATGTATAATGATCTTCAAAGATAAACTGAGTTCTAGAATAAAGAGTGATTTTATGAGAATCAGGTGACTCTCTGTGTGTTTGGGCCAGCCTTGTCTACAATATCAAGATACATTCCAGCAAGTTCTATACTAAGAACCAAATTCTGAGTAAAATGAAAGATAATTTTTATAATATGTTTCATTCCTGTTGTAAAGGCCTATGAAAGAATGGAGTTTTGGTATCTGTTATATTCCAGATGACAGATATGTGGTGGAAGTGAATTACAAAGTGAGGTATAATTTAGCAAATGACTAATTTTGATAAAATGACTAACAAACTGCTTGCAAATGGAAGTAATCAACAAGGATACACATGAAAAGGAAACAAAAGCCAACAAGTACTTATGAGTCCACTTATGAAGGAAAATAAAAATTAAGGAAAAAAATACAAAAATGTATGCAACTAAACCAAGTTTAGTGCCCAGTCAAAAATTTTAAATTACAGCTCCTTTCTCAGGACAGGTAAACATGTCCAAGATCTCCAGCCTGACCCTCAAACAGAAACATGTTTTTGACTCAGGTACCATATATAATAATTTTTTTGGTTTTTTGAGACAGGGTTTCTCTGTGTAGCTTTGTGCCTTTCCTGAAACTCACTCTGTAGACCAGGCTGGCCTCGAACTCACAGAGATCCCCCTGCCTCTCATATGTAATAATTAACCCAAAGATGACTTGCTAGGAATGGCTAGGAAGTCATTAATGAGATTTCCACTCTTTCCTTTAACATGCCACAATTACAGTCAACAGATTATGAGATTACTAAGGATATTGAGACCCTGGGATAACAGATAGCCAGAGTCCAACATTTATCAGCTGTCCTCAAAGCAGACACCATTGCCTATACCCATAAAGTTACCAAGTTTAAAAAATGCTCTTTCTTTGATGTGACTGGTAGAATATTTAGATTTGACTCTACTTGCTCCCCCATGTGGAATTTATTCCATGGGATAAAGGAGAGCACTTGGCTTTTTGTATACATCATGTTGGCCCTTTTGACATATGATTCCTTATGATTATTTTGGGCTTGCTTGATAAACTTCATTTTAGGAAGAACTATGATAACAAGCTCAAGAGACTACTATCACACCAGAAGGAATAAACCAACTATGTATGATTCCAATAGATACATCTGAGTGAACTGTGATTGAAGAAATTATTTCAGAAACTGTTTCATCTCCATGATAATACCTCAGGCCAGAAATATTGTATTCCATATTCTTGGTTTGGCCACACAATGCCATTGCCATTTCTGCCAAAACTGAGAATATACATAGATTGGTCATACACCACAGATGGATAGCTCTAGAGACTCAACAGACTTCCTGATGCTTTATATTTTTCACATAATGTTAACATACAAAAAACTGAGAAACAACATTGGATGCTAATTATGAAGATTATTGGATGATTATGGAGATTATTATTCTTAGTTGCTCTTTTCATTAAAAAGAAGAAATACCTCTCCCATGGCCATGAAACACATGCTCCTACATGACAATGATCAGGTTGGGATGATGATATACAATGATTGGCTTAGCTCAGAATCCTACAGCTCCAACCCTACTATGATCCCCTTTACAATATTTTTGTCTGAAAATGATTGCATTCCCTTTTATTTCTGAATGTGTTTTAAACTTTGTGCATACCAAACCTGGAGAAAACATACATTTGGGAAAATACATATATACCAGAGTAATCTATATTGTTCCAACCATTTTGCTTAATAATTATATGTTTTAATGCCTAAGATTTGTTTTCCTGCATTTATTTGTCTATTATTAATTTGAATATATATTGTATGCTTTTTCCTTTTCCTGTTGTGACCCAAATTTGAAAATTGTTGTGAAATTGTTAATTCTTATATGTTGTCCCCATTGGTACTGTGTATGCCTCAAGGACTAGGGGATGGAATGTAATGGGCATAAGGGGAAAAAAGACTTTTCATTTTGTTTTTTTTCTTCTTTTTATTAATTTTTTTTCATTTATTTTACATACTGACCATAGTTTCCTCTCCCTCCTCTCCTCCCATTTCGTCCCCCTACCTCCCATTTAACCTCCACATCCACTCTTCCTCCATCTCCTTTCAGAAAGGGGTAGGCCTCCCATGGGAGTCAACAAAGCATGGCATATTAAGTTGAGGTAGGACCAAGCTCCTCCCCCTATATCAAGTCTGGATGAAGCAAGCGAGCATGGGTCCTGATTCCACTGCTAGGAACCCCACAAACAGACCAAGTTATACAACTGTCACACACATACAGAAACCCTAGATCAGTCCCATGCAGGCACCCTAGCTCTTAATCCAGAGTCCATGAGCTCAGAGGTCAGCTGTTTCTGTAAGTTCCCCTGTCAATACCTTGATCCCCCGGCTCCTCCTCCCTGTCTTCAACAGGACTCCCAGAGCTTGGCCCAGTGCTTGGCTATGGATCTGTGCATCAGCTTCCATCAGTTACTGGCTGAAGGCTCTCTGATGACAATTAGGGTAGACACCAGTGTGATTATAGGAGATGAACAGTTCAGGCTACATATCCACTATTGCTAGAAGTCTTATCTGGGGTCATCCTTGTGGATTCCTGGAAGTTTCCCTGGCACCAGGTTTCTCACTAACCCCAAACTGAACCCCCATCAAGATATCTCTTTCATTACTCTCCCCTTCCTTCTGCCCCCAACCCAGCCAACCAAATCCATTATTTTCCCATCCCCCATCACCCCCTCTGCAGTTCCCAGTTTACACAGGAGATCTCTTATACTAAACCCAGCAAAACTTTCAACCACTGTAGATGGAGAAAACAAGATATTTCATGACAAAGCCAGATTTAAGTAATACCTATCCATAAATCTAGCCCTATAGAAAGTACTAGAAGAAAAACTCCAACCCAAAGAACTTAGCTGTACCCACAAAAAGACAGGCAATAGATAATTTCATACAAGCAGAACCCAAAGAGAGGAAATACACACACACACACACACACACACACACACACACACACACACACAACTATCACCACCACAAACTCAAAAAATAACAAGAATTAACAAGTACTGGTCATTAATATCTCTTCACATCAATGGATTCAATTTACCAATAAAAAGACCCAGGAGAACAGAATGCATACGAAAACAGGATCCATCTTTCTGCTGCATACAAGAAACATATGTGAACTTGAGAGACAGAGTGAAGTGTTAGAAACAGATTTTTCCAATCAAATGAAAGCAAGCTGGTGCAATCATCCTAATATCTAACAAAATAGACTTCAAACTAAAATTAATCAAAAGAGGTGGAGAAGGACATTTTGTATCCATCAAAGTAAAAGTCCATCAAGATGAAGTCTCAAATCTGAACATTTATGTCCCAAATAAAAGGCACCCACATTTGTAAAAGAAACATTACTAAAGTTTAAATCACACACCAAACCCCACATACTAACAGTAGGAAGATTTCAACACCCCATTCTCACCAATGGACAAGTCTGCCAGACAGAAACTCAACAGAGAAATAAGGAAACTAATATGTTATGGCTCAAATGGGTTTAACAGACATCTATAGAACATTCCACCGAAACACAAAAGAATATACCTTCTTCTCAGCACCTCATGAAACCTTCTCTAAAACTGACCACATACTTGGTCATAAAGCAAATCTCAACAGGTACAAAAAATTGGAATAACCCCATATATCTTACCAGATCACCATGGGTAAAAATTAAAGTTCAGCAACAACATAAACTACAGAAAGCCTACAAAGTCATAGAAACTAAACAACTCTCAACTGAATCACCACTGAGTCAAGGGAGAAATAAAGAAAGAATTAAAAGAATTCCTAGAATTCAATAAAAATGAATCCATAACATATCTTAAGGGACACTATGAAAGCAGTGCTAAGAGGAAAGTTCATAGTACTAACTGCCTACTATTGGTGAAATTATTAAGGCCACTCCACGTAGTTAAAAGGAGATTTATTTAATGGCATAACTTACAAATGAAGGAATAGGTAGGTTGAGGGTTCTGGGAAAGACGCAGAAGTAGTTTCGCGATGTTCTCTGGAGAACTCTCCTCTGTCCACCTCTAGCGTCCGGGCTCCCAGCAGCAAGAGAGCGCGGCATGTCCCAATCTCCAGTCTTCAGGCCCTCCCTTGGCCCCGCCTTGTGGGCATGATAGTTACCAAAACTTCAATGGGGGTTGGAACTTCCAGACCAAGGCTGGAATGGCCACTCACTACATCTCCCCCTTTTTGTCTAAATAAGAAGGTTCTAACTTAATACAAGACTATATACAAAGGAATGGTTATTAAATATTGTCCAGGAGTAATGAGGGATAATGACCTAGATAAGATGGAACTACAATCAATGCAAACAATATCAAGCAAAAAACACATACTAAAATCCAGAGAAGTCTAGAGCGTAGGTAAATGGTATGTTAGAAAGATCATTCCAAAGGGTGTCCTATCCTAAAGAACCTGAATCTAATACTTAATATGTTCTATCTAACACCCCCTAAACGGCAGGAAGCAATTCTCAGAAATTATATATATATATATATGTATATATATATATATATATATATAAAGTTGTAACTATAACTGCTAATCTTCAATCTCATCAAAGACCTGAGAAGGCATGTAATGGTACCTGAGAAATGGTAGATGGATGCAAATAACTTTCGGGAATCTTGCAAGAGTAGACTGAGACAGCTGGCAGCCTGGACAGTCACCAAATGTTTCTCAGCCTTGTTGGTGCATTCAAATTGGCTACAGGCCTAGAGTATTTGACAGACCATTTTCAGAAGCAGGAATTCTGAAAGACCATCTTACCCTGTCTTGGCAGAATACAGTGGTCGCTTTCTTTGTGTCCCACTTGTCTAGGAAGGACAGCATTGCATTCGTACTGTCAACAGTCGAGGCAAGGGCAGTTCTTTGCTCAGTAGGCCATTTTGTGCCAAGAAGACAAACTTCCAAATGGAAATGTCTGGAAGCCCAGCATTCTCTTGGGATCAAATTGGTGCTGCCAGGAGAAATTGTGTCTCATGTCAACAGAATTCTAAGTTATTTAAATGCCATATTCTCTAGGTCTATGAAGTGTTTGAAGATTACCTGTCCATCTGACCTATGTATCTGTAAATCTGGATAACCTAACTAACATAACTATAGAGATGACAGGCATAGGTGACTATAAATCTATAAGTCTTATCTACCGAAATAACCTAAGGACTAAGGTTTCATGTAAACAAGGTAAACAGTCTATAAGTAAATGTATGGTAAAGAACGATGACTTCAAAATTGTGACAATACACAAGATATTTATAACAGAGGTAGGAATATATAGTGCGATATGCAGTATGACAGTAATCTTAAATATGTATCAATATACCAAATATGCTAAACAGAAGTAGAACATACATAAAGTATGACAGATATAAATTTACATTTGTATCAATATACAAATATTTCAAATAAGAGTAGAAATATATGTACACTATAACAAATATAGTTCTGTATTTGTATCAATATACAAATTATCTTAAACAGGAATATAAAAATAGTTTACATTTGTATCAACATATAAGAATCCATAACAGTGCAAATTACAGTGCAAATTATCTAAGGTTGCTATTTTACTAAATCTGTTTACTAGTATATACAATAATCTACCATAATATCTTATACCTATCCATTCCATTTCTTCTTTTTCCTTTTTTAAGGAGAATACTGAGTCTAATATTTTCTTCCACCCTCAACCCTATAACCATCATCCATAACCCTGAGAAATATGAAACCTAAGGGAGAAGGGGCGTCATTTTCTGAGAATTGCTTCCTGCTGTTTAGGGGGTGTTGTTATCTCTGTTGGGTACTGTGAGAAAGCTCAGATAGTTAAATCTCAGTTAGACTAACTGTAGGTTCTGTAGCAAGTCTTAGAGTAATGGGTAAGATTATCTGAAATTCTGGCAAGAAGTGTAGTATGATGATGATTACCATGGCACCATTCTGGATTGGGTAGAGTTGTTGTTGTTGGGGCCCCATCTTCCTTCTGGAGACTTCCGAGATTGCTATTGGAAAACTTATTTGTTATCAAAAATGGAAGGTTTGGATTTAAAGAGGACATAGAATGTAAGAAAATATTCTGAGAAATCAAGAGTAAGCATGGAGAGAATTAGAATTTAGAAGACAATGGTTCCTTTTTATTGGTTTCCTTCTGTCCCACACCAGAGGGCTCTTCTGATATGGGACTGAAGAATCTCTCAAACTTTTCTTTTAGCAATATGCTTGGGTTTAGAGAAGGAGTGAGGCAATTACATCTCCAAAGCCAGCTTGGCTTATAATTGAATTAGAACCACAACTTTACTAGATTGATAGAGAGATAGATGTTAGACAGTGAGATTTTACCGTGTGTAGATTGGTACCAATAAATTCTTTCTTTCTGCTGTAAACATCCAGATATCCAAGGCCTTATGATTTTTGGAAGATGGGTATTTCCATTATCCTGGAAAGACAAAAACAGAACCCTACCCCACCCTTTGATTGTTAAATTTTTCTTACAACTTGTAGAGATGTCACATTGGTGGATGATCTTTTACTTCTCTTCATCAAGGGGTTTTTCCTGTTCAAATTGAATTTTTATTAATTTTGTTGGTATCCATAGCTTTTCTTCTCCTGCAGAAACAAAAGCAAAACCCCTTCCCCAACGTAGAACATATCCAGGTTTCCATTCTGAGGTCAGCACATCCTTGAAATAAACCGGTTGGTTTAGCTCAGGAGTTTTGTCTGTCATCCAATGTCTCTCCGCAGCCATTGTTCCTTTCTCATCAGCACTGAGAAATTTCAAGGTTAATAAAGCACTATGCAGTCTGTTTCTAGGAGTCATTGTTACCTGTTGCTGTCTATTTAGCATATCTTTTAAGGTTTGATTGGATCTTTCTATTACTGCTTGGCCTGTGGGATTGTGTGGTATACCTGTAACATGCTTTATATTGTAATAAGCAAAGAATTGTCTCATTTTATTGGAGACATATGCTGGGGCATTGTCTGTCTTAATTTGTACAGGTATTCCCATGATGGCCATAACTTCTAATAGGTATGTGATCACAGAATCAGCCTTTTCAGAACTCATAGGAGTTGCCCATTGAAATCCTGAATAGGTGTCAATGGTATAATGTACATACTTAAATCTTCCAAATTCTGCAAAATGAAACACATCCATCTGACAAATTTTATTTCTTTGTACACCTTTTGGATTACTCCCTGCAGGTAATGGAGTTTGGTTATAGATGGAACAAGTAGGACATTTTTTCACAATATCCTTAGCCTGTTGCCAAGTTACGGAGAAATCCTTCTTCAAACCTTTGCTTTTTACATGGTATTTCTTATGAAATTCTGAGGCTTCTAGCACATACCTATTAGTAACTGATCAATCTCATCATTACCTTGTGCTAGAGGTCCTGGCAGAACTGTATGGGATCTGATATGTGTTATATATATAGGATGTTCCCTTTTTTCTGATGATTTCCTGCAATTGTATGAATAATGACATTAATTCTGTATTATCAGGAATAAATTCAGCAGTTTCAATATGTAAAACAACACTCTCTGCATATTGAGAGTCAGTGACTATGTTGAGGGTTTCTGTGAAGTCCATCAGTACCATAAGAATGGCATACAGTTCTGCCTTTTGTACAGAGCTGTATGGACTTTGTACCACTTTACTTAAGTCTCCTGATTTATATCCTGCTTTCCCTGATTTATTTGCATCAGTATAGAATGTGAGGACTCCAGAAATTGGCTTTTGTTGTACAATGTGAGGAAGGACCCATTCAGTTTTCTTTATGAATTCTATTCTCTTGCTTTTGGGATAGTGGTTGTTAATCTCTCCCAAAAAGTTACTGCAGGCTCTCTGCCAGTATTCATTATCTTTCCATAGTGATGAAATTTCCTCATTAGTTAAAGGTACTACAATTTCTTCCAGATCCATTCCTGTCAACTGGAGAAGTCTTAATTTACCTTTTTGAATCAAATCAGACATCTTTTCTATATGTCTTTAATTTCTTATTTGGTTTACATGGTAGGAATATCCATTCCAATATAATATCTTCCCTCTGCATCAAAATACTTGTAGGGAAATGTCTGGAGGGGAATATGACAAGAATGCATTTAAGTTCTGGATCCACATGATCCACATGTGCTTCTTGAATTGTCTTTTTTACTAGAGCCAATTCCTTCTCAGCTTCGGCTGATAATTCTCTTGGACTATTTAATTCTTTGTCCCCTTCTAGAGTATTAGCCAAATTTTGTAGTCCATCTTTGGGTATTCCTATGATACCCAGTAAGTTGGAAATGCTTCCTAATAACTTTTGAAAATCATTGAGTCTTCAATCGATCTCTCCTTAGTTGTACCTTTTAGGGTCTAATTTTTTGTAGCTCTATCTTATATCCTAAGTAATTAATAGAATCTCCTCTTTGTATTTTTTCAGGAGCAGTTTGCAGTCCCCAGTGAGGCAATTTTTTTTTATTTCTTCAAACATGCTTTCTAATGTATCTAACTTTGGATCAGCTAATAGGATATCATCCATATCGTGATAATTTATGGATTGTGGAAACTTTACACAAATTATCTCCAATGGTTTCTGCACAAAGTATTGGCACAAAGTAGAGCTGTTTAACATTCCCTGTGGGAGGACCTTCCATTGATATGTCTTGACTGGCTGAGAATTGTTATAATTAGGTACTGTGAAGGCAAATTTTTCTCTATCATTTTCTTGTAAGGGTATAGTAAAGAAACAGTCTTTTAAGTCAATAACTATTATAGGCCATTCTTTGGGTGGCAGAGAGGGCAAGGGCATCCCAGTCTGTAGGGAGCCCATTGGCTGAATTACTTTATTAATAGCTCTCAGATCTGTCAGCATTCTCCAATTACCAGACTTTTTTTTTAATAACAAATACAGGAGAATTCCAAGGGCTGGTAGATTCTTCAATGTGTTGAGCATTTAACTGCTTTTGAACCAGCTGTTCTAAAACTTGTAGCTTCTCTTTTGTCAAAGGCCATTGTCCAACCCAGATGGGTTTATTAGTTAGCCATTTTAAAGGTAAGGCTGTTGGTACTTCTGAGAGTTCAGCAGCAGTTGTGCTCTGTTTGTATACAGCCTGAATGGTTGGTGACTGTTTTTTATAGCATGTTATGACATTATTCCTAGAAACATGCATTGGTCTGTATTCCTTTTCTGAGAGTGTAGGAATTTTAATCTGGGTATTCCACTGTTGTAACAGATCTCGGCCCCAAAGATTTCCTGCTACATTTGCTACAATTGGCTTCAGCCTTCCTCTCTGTCCTTCTGGCCCTATGCATTCAACCCATCTTGAACTCTGTTTTATCTGAGATAGGGTGCCAATCCCTAAAAGTTGGACATTTACCTCTTGAAGAGGCCAATTCGGATGCCATGATTTTGGTGTAGTTATAGTCACATCTGCACCTGTGTCTACCAGGCCCTCCAGAACCAGGTCATTAATTCGCATTCTAAGCTTTGGTCTTTGTTCATTTATGGAAGTCTGCCAAAATATTTGTTTTATAGTGTTCTTTGTAAACTGTGATCCATCTATCAGAGCTATTTTCTCATCCATTGCAGTATTGGTTTTTACCTTAGGTTTTGGTTTATTCAGTTGTCCTGGAGAGGAATTTCTTCCACAGTGGCTGGGAATGTTCGTACTACGTTTGATTTGGGGGCCTGCAAGAGGCCCCCTGAGGCATTTCCCACCAGTAAAGGGTTGCTTCGTATATCTATTTTTGATCTGCACTCACTGGTCCAATGTCAGTCTTTGCCACACCTTCTACATAATCCAGGAGGTGGTTGGGGTCTCCTGTTTAGGCTATTCCTACAAGGAGTATTACTTCTAGGAGTACCCCATGTACAGTTTTTACTTATATGACCTGGTGTACCACATTTAAAACATTTGGTAACACAGGGCCTTCTCTCACCTCTGGGATTTGTCTCTCCTATCCAAGCCTCATTACTGTAGTTAAGAGACTCAACACCATTAGTATACTGAATCCATTCTTCCAAAGGAGCTGATCTGATCTTTAATGGTGTAAGTATTCTTCTGCATTCTGCATTAGCATTGTCAAACGCCAAGGACTCAGTTAATACTTTTCTTAATTCTTTATCTGAAACAGCTTTTGTTATAGCTGTGTTCAGCCTTTGTAAAAAAATCAGTGAAGGGTTTGCACGGTCCCTGAAATATCTTTGTGTATACCTCAGTTGGTTTTCCAGGTTCTGGAATTTTTTCCCAAGCATTTAGAGCTGCTGTATGGCATATTGTATGCTCATCATAAGTGGCTTGTACATTCCTGTCAGCGAAACATCCCTTACCAAGTATTTGATCTTGGGAGATCACAAAACCTCTGAGTTTACCTTGTTGTTCTAAATTTTTTGCCTCTTCTCTCAACCAGCTTTTCCACTGTAGCTGCTGGCTATATTCTAGAACAGCTGAAATTAACTGATGCCAGTCATCTGGGATGATTCTATGTGAGGTAGACCATGGATTTAACATCTGTTTTATGTATGTGGAGTGTATCCCATACGTAACTACTGCTTCCTTTATATTTTTAAAGTCCCTTGTTGAAATTGATTGTAATGTATATGTACTATATGGCTCGGGGTGTGTGTCATCTGCTGGGTTCTCATGGACGATAACAGGATAAGCCATTGTATGAGAGCCATTTCGAGATATTACAACCTCTACGGTCTTGACCTTCTGCTTATTAGTTCCCTTGTCATGTTTACTGAGAGTTTCTTCTAGGGCTTGCAAATGAGCACCTAGGGTCTGTTCTAGGGAGTGAACCTCCTCTCTTGCAAGGGACTCCAGATTTCTCATGGAATCATATAAGTTTTTATGTTCCTCAGAAACACATGATTCCATGGACCTTATCTTATGAATTAATGATAATCTTTCTTCCTTATATAGTGTCTAAGTAGCCATAACTTCACTCTGGAGAGTTAGTGTTCTATCCATTAGATATTCATATTTATTATCAATAAAATCAATTTTGGGTACAATCCTGTTTTGTAAATCCTGATTAGCAGATTCCAGAGAAAGAACCTTTTCCTGTAAGCCTTCATTGCTGTCTTTGAAGGCAGATTCCAGAAAAAGAATCTTTTTCTGTAAGCCTTCATTGCTATCTTTGAAAGCAGATTCCAAAAGAGATTCTTTTTCTGTAAGCCTTCATTGCTATCTTTGAAGGCAGATTCCAGAAAGAGATTCTTTTTCTGTAAGCCTTCATTGCTATCTTTTAAAGCAGATTCTAAAAAGAGAATCTTTTTCTGTAAGCCTTCATTGCTGTTTTTGAAAGCAGATTCCAGAAAGAGAATCTTTTTCTGTAAGCCTTCATTGCTGTCTTTGAAGGCAGATTCCAGAAAGAGATTCTTTTTCTGTAAGTGTTCATTGCTATCTTTGAAGGCAGATTCCAGAAGGAGATTCTTTTTCTGTAAGACTTCATTGCTATCTTTTAAAGCCTGTATCAGTCCCAATAATGACTCATCTTTGTTCTTATTATTAAACCAGTGTTTGAACACTGTGCGAATTATTACAATGAATGCTAAAATGGTACAGGCCAAATATGCCCGAGGAAGGTCATATATTTCCAGGAGAATGTTATTTATCATACAGGCAAAGAGGTTTTTAAATTTTTGTGAGGTAATGCTGTCGACCATATTACAAGAATTACTCAAAATTTGTTAGTCAATTTTAAAATATAAAATTATCAAGTACTTTTACTTGAATTAAGACACTGCTTTACCTTTCCATGGTTCTGGGGGTGTAGTAGGACTTTTCAGCCAGAAGGTGGTGTTGGTACAGCTCCAAAGCAGGGCCTGCTGGTGACCTTGGCTGACCACAGATGCAGGCAGGAATCCAGATGGCAGGAGCCGGGCTAAGCTAAGAAACTGAGACTGGACTAGCTGCTCCCTTTTTGGGGAATGGAACCGTGTAGGCGTTTCCTGGTTATATGGAACTGTGCAGGCGGGTTTAGATAACTGCCAGCTGGGGTGGGAGCTACCCAGGCCTTTGGAATTTGCCCTATGTGAGCTCCAGATAGGTGAAATTATTAAGGCCACTCTACGTAGTTAAAAGGAGATTTATTTAATGGCATAACTTACAAATGAAGGAATAGGTAGGTTGAGGGTTCTGGGAAAGACGCAGCAGTAGTTCCGCGATGTTCTCTGGAGAACTCTCCTCCATCTACCTCTAGCGTCTGGGCTCCCAGCAGCAAGAGAGCATGGCACATCCCAATCTCCAGTCTTCAGGCCCTCCCTTGGCCCCTGCCTTGTGGGTGTGATAGTTACCAAAACCTCAATGGGGGTTGGAACTTCCAGACCAAAGCTGGAATGGCTACTCACTACAGCCTACATAATGAATTTGGAGAAATCTCACACTAGCAACTTAACAGCACACCTGAAATCTCTAGAACAAAAAGAAGCAAACTCACCTAGGAGTAGATGGTAGGAAATAATGAAACTGGTTGCTGAAATCAATAAGATAGAAACAAAAAGAACAATACCAAGAATCAGTAAAACAGAGTTGGTTCCTCAAGTAAATTAACAAGATAGAAAAACCCTTGCTGGGCAGTGGTGGCACATGCCTTTAATCCCAGCACTTGGGAGGCAGAGGCAGGCAGATCTCTGTGAATTTGAGGCCAGCCTGGTCTACAAAGCGAGTTCCAGGAAAGGTGCAAAGCTACACAGAGAAACCCTGTCTCAAAAAACAAAAAAAGAAAAAAGAAAAGAAAAACCCTTATCCAAACTAACCAAAAGGCAGAGAGAAAATATCCCATTTAACAAAATCAGAAATGAAAAGGGGGGCATAAAAACAGACACTGAGGAAATTCAGAGAATCATTAGTGCATACCTCAAAAACCTGTACTCAAGAAAGTTGGAAAATCTAAAAGAAATGGACAATTTTCTGGATAGGTACCACCTACCAAAATTAAATCAAGACCAGATAAACAATTTAAATAGACCTATAACCTCTAAGGAAACAGAAACAGTCTTTAAAAGTCTCCCAACCAAAAAAAGCCGAGGGCCAGATGGATTCAGCAGAATTTTACCAGAATTTCAAAGAGCAGCTAATGCCAATACTCCTCAAATTGTTCTACATAACAGAAACAGAAAGAACATTGTCAAATTCTTTTTATGAGGCTACAGTTACCCTGATACCCAAACCACACAAAGATGCAACAAAGAAAGAGAATTACAGATCAAGTATTTTATTGAGTATTTTTACATCAATGTTCATCCCCCTCCCTCATGATGTAAAAATACTCAATAAAATACTTGCAAATGGAATGCAAGAATATATGTAGAAAATCATCCACCCTGATCAAGTAGGTTTTATTCCAAAGATGCAGGGATGATTCAACATACAAAAATCTGTCAATGTAATCCACCATATAAACAAACTGAAAGAAAAAACCCACAATCTTCTCATTAGATGCTGAAAAAAGCCTTTTAGACATGTAAAAACAGCATAGTCTTGAAGCCCACTACATCCGAGGCTGTACCTGGTAACCAGAACCCATGGATATCACTCACTCCAGATAACCAGACACAGTCCTAGACACATGGACACTGGACAGTATATAGACAGAGACCAGGAGCAATGTTCTACTCTGGACATGTGGAGGAACATCACCTTGATCAGCCCTAAGGCTAGAGCATCTATCCCAGGATCTTGACCCTTGAATCAGAGACTTCTGTTAGAGACTGGACCTGAACTTTAGCTCAGATACATTGCACAGGTGAACAGCCTTGGCAAAGATAGGCATAGGATCATAGTTGGGAATTTAGAGTGTGAACCTTGTCTGATCAGCATACTAAAATATAACTTTTGTTATACTAACTATACTTTCTTGCTCACAAAAGTTAGGATCATTTTCCTTTAATTGATGATTACATTTAAGTGTGTATCACAGTGAGGAAAGGAAAACTTTTCCAAAACAAACGTAAGATAACAGATTTTTTTTTAAAAAAAATGTATGATTTTTATTACACACTGGAAGCAACTTGTTTTGCTCTAATTGTTTTGTAAGTCATAAGAACTTTTGAAAACAAATGTATCCCCATTTTTATGTGTATGTTTGTATGCTTGAGAGAATGTCTTCCATTTGTGTACAGGTGACATACCAGAAAAGAGGCTATCAGATCCCCTGAAACTGGAGTAGCAGGTGGTTATGAGCCTCTCAATTTAGGTGTTGGAATCTATACTCAAGTCATCCCCAAGAAGAATTTATGCTGAGCAATGTACCAAGTCCCATAATATTTTTTATTCAATAATCTAAAAGTCTTTCATAGATTAACAGCAACAAAACCTAAATAAATAAAGTATATAAATGATCCTTGGGAACATGATGCATTAGGATTAAAATGTTGTATATAGCACAATGAATTGAATAAAATCCAAAGACAATGCTCAACAATTTATAAAAGGAAAGCTCATTCTAAAGTTACATGCAAATTAGAAACATTCAGAATGCTCAACGGGATTATGAAAAAACAGTATACACATTGATACAATGTGAATTCTATATTTACTGAAAAATACAATAGTCAAGAATGTGTACAGAATTTTTGAATAAAGAGGATGGAGAGAAAAAGCCAAGAACAAAAGCAATAAAATAAATTCAATTTTTAATCAAAAGACCAAAGGAAACTCAGGCAGGAAAAGTGTGATCTTGACTGGTGTTACCCAGCTAACACCATGATTCTATGTGCATAGAAATTAAATAAACACAGATTTCACAATTCCAACAATATTAACTCAAAGTGATCCTTAAACTGTTAACTTTCTGACCTTCCAGCTACTGGTATTTTTTCCAGAGAGGCCCCATGCTGTATAGCCCTCCCTGCAAATGGAAGTGATCTCCAGCCTAGTATAGCTCTGCAGAACCACATGTCACCCTGTGGTTTCAGGCAAACCCAGCACCAATGGTGGATAATCACAAAACAATGTTGAAGAATAATTTAATGTCTGCTTCCTGCAACATGAATTATGTCACAAGATGTAGCATCTGCCCTATTTACCTGCCCCAAACCATGCAAACCTGAGATACCTCTACAGCTCAGAAACTCCTTCTGGCCCCTGGAACTGAACGTCATTGAATCACATCATGGAGGCTGACAGTAGCAGAAAGTTGACAACATTCTAATTCTGTATTGCTGAAGGAGGATACCCATCACCTCCTTACTACCAGTTTCTAAACTATCTGTAACATTTAAAAGATAAACCTGAAAGTGGAATGAAACATTCAGAACTTCTAGAAACCAGGCCTTCAGTTTTCCAATCTGTCTTCCCACTGCATAACAAAATGCCTGTGTGTGCACAATGGATAGTAATATTACAAGCTCACACTCTCTCATTCCAGGATGGCAGAGCCTCCCCCTCCCCAGGGAATCAATACTCAACAAAGCTCAGAAGCCAAGGGCCACTGCCCAGGTTACCACAGGGACTAACAGACTTCAGTTTGGCTCATGGTCCATCCCAGTCCAAGCAGTTCAGATTCTGATAGCTCAGCCAACCTTCTCTTCCTGGTCTAGGGACAGTGGGCCCTACACTCACCACAACCTGGCTTATGGTCTTCCTTACAGCCCCCTATAGCAAAACAAGAGGAGAATCCTGGAAGGAATTTGTAAGCTACCTCCTACTGGTGCTCCTGATGGCTAAGCCTTCCCAAAGTTCCTCATTAGTTAAGACCACACACCTGGGCTTAAGGACATGAGCAATTACCCCTACTGGGTTAGCAGAGATCAAATGGCTCAGACTGCACAGGCACTCGCAGCTTTGTCCTTCCACACTACAGTCAGATGGGGTCCTAATCTGGGAAATTTGTAGTTTAGTAAATTTCTCTAATTTCCCAGAGCACTTCCTGATTCTCTTCCAAGGCACAGCATCCTATGCATGCAGATTCCATTACACACTCAATGTCCAGTACAGCCAGTCCTTTGTTTCATAGCTGAGAGGTCCTGCAACCAAACACAGGTCACATTCAAACAGTAACTGTTGTTAGACAAAAAGAGACCATGGATTAGAAGACCAGGAAAGGTCTATGGGAGGGCTTGGAGGCAGGAAAGATATAGTGGAAATAATGTAATTATAATCCAAAAAAACTATGTTAAAATATTGAAACAGGCTTTATGGCCGTGTGCTCCAGAGCCTAGGGATTTGTATTAAAGCACAAAGTATTACTCATGCCATTTCTCTAGGGGTTATCATCTTAAACCTGGAAAACACAGTCATGATAGGCAGGGCCACAACATTTTATCTACTTCTATTTAGGTTGAACTGGTGTAACTACAGTATTTTGGTTTCATGATAAGTTCAGTTCTTTATCCAGATTTTTGACTGCCTGGTCTGTGGACCCAAGAAATGGCCAGTAAGAACGTTTATTGATCATCTAAAATTGATTACCTCAATACTCATTGCTAATGTCAACTACTGTCAAAGCAGGAAAGCTTTCACCATCCTTCTGGCCTATCCCTTTCTGTGCTGTGACTACACCTGCTTTACAGTTGGTCAGTGAATGCAATTCTCACACAGGTCTCACTTCATCTGTAAGTTCACAATAAACTCTAGAGAACTTGGAGGATACTCATTCACTGGTCCATTTTTTCTTCCCACAGACAAGTCAAGTCCAAGCCTGGAAGGAGTTGCAAGACTGTCTTTCCAGCACTGGGCAGCAGAGGCAGGATTAGGTGTTCAAAGCAGTTCTCAATTACATCATATGAGGCATGCCTGAGCTACAGGAGACATCAAAACAATCAAAACCAGTGGTTGTCAATCTTCCTAATGTTGTGAATCTTTAATAGATTTCACCATGATGTGGTGACCCCCTAACCATAAAATTGTTTTCACTTCTACTTCAATCTCCAGTCAGCTCTAAATTACTGGTCAGCTTCAGGGTTCATCTACAGATCAGCAGATACCTTCAGATGGGGGCCGACTCTCAAGAGGGCTACTGATTTTTCCCCTTCAATGTTAACAAGGATATTTATAAGCACAGTGCTGCTCCCAATGTTCTCTTTGCACAGACATAGCCCAGAGAGTAAAGTTATTCAGAGACTGCCAGCCAAGCCTGAAGAGTTACAAGGACCACATATGACCACACTGGACCAGGCAGGAAAATGCCAAACACTGTGTCTGGCCACTGGCTCCCACCCAGCCAGGGGAGGACCCACCAAACTGGCTCCCAAACCTCAGCCAGCAGCTCCACCAAGCCTGAGTCAGTGGACACTCACTCATCAAGACCAGCCACTCCTCCCAACCTGGGAACAGTGGCCCCTCACTCACCTTGGCCCACCACTCCTCCTGGTCTATGGAGAGCAACACCTTGTTCACCATGACATGGCTGCTGAGCTGACCCACGTTCTGCCCACTATGGAGCCCAAGGTGCAGGTCATGCAACAACTTTCAACTCTCTCAGGAAAAGAACCAACCCCGAAGACTGGCTCCCAGAAGAACCCTCCCATCTGACTGGCAGGTCCGCTGGAGGCTCTGATTAGCTAGGGAGGCCTGAGTGACAGGACCAGGTGAGTGGAAGGAACACAGCACAGTGGTTCCCAGTCCTGGCTTCCAATCTCAGGACAGACTTATCCCAGATTGATTGGAGATTTGTGCCAAATTTAACAGCAAGTCTCTTGTTAATGTAAATCAATGGGTTCAATTTTAAAAGAAAGTATACGAATTCAGGAGGCTAATTTGGCAATGTTGCACAAGAGAAACACTGAGTAAGTCAAGAACATTATAAACAAATTCCACAGTGGCATTGGAACTGATAACCACAGCCCCTTGTCTGGAAAATGTTGGGTTCTCAGAATCTGAAGCAACACCTTCCCAAAGGCCCTGGACCCAGACCATTACCACCTCTCCCAAGCATATTCCCATATTAGAGATGGAGCTATTTTTGCTCTGCACAGCAGGGCCTTAGAAAAACTGCCCAAAGCCTAGGCAGATTGTCAAACTTGTAGAGGCCTCATTTCAAATATCTTCTAGAAGTTATGCATTTTGCTTTTGACATGTACATGTAAGATCCATTTGTAGTTAATTTGTGGAGGTTGTAAATGGCATCTCATGTACTGGGTAGCACTCCACTACTAAGCTGTGATATAAAAGAGTACAACTGGTGATAAAAAGGATTGGCTAATGCTTAGGAGATAGTAATTCACACAAAGTAGAATTTAGCTAAGAGAGGGGTGCTTCTAAAATACCCCAAAGATAAGTAGTATGTTAACAAGGGCTGTTAGAGATTTAGATGCTAATATATAAATGTTTCTTCACCTTTTATGTATAATGTTATTGGTCATATGTCTGTAGTTAAAAACAGTGAGTGGGTTGCTTATCCATGGAGAGGATAGAGAGACACTCTGTGTAAAAATATCTCTATAGTAAGCTGGGACATCATAGTGAAAGACCCTAACCCTTCAGGCTTACACCCCCCAAGCCCCAGGAGAATGAGGAAGGAACTAAAAAAGCTAGTTCCAAGGGCAACCTGACTCAGCCATTACTCAACTACTCCCCTGCCACAATGTAACAATTTTTCTATTAAGAGATATGCTCAGCTGTGACTGGGATAATTGCAAGTGTTCCAGGAAGGACCACTGTAACCTTTGTGTAAACTTCACTCCCACCCTGATACCCCCCTTGAGGTTTCGGGAAGAATGTGCATTCAGACATGACTGTACCCACTCTGTGATCACTCTGTGATCAGACCATGATCTTATGAAATTAGCCTCTAGACATAAATCAATTGAAACGAAATTGTATGGGAATTGTAACCTTGTGGCTTTTGTAGGTTTTTCCTTTAAAAGTACCTATGTGGCTGCAGTGCGATGTGACTCTTGCCCTTAGGACAAGAGTAGCCCGTACTGTACAGCTGCTTCTTCAATAAACCTCCTGCTGTTTGCAGCAACTGGACTGGAGTCTGGGTTCTTGGGGCCCCCACTTGAGACCCTAGATTTTGGGGTCTATCACTGGAGGTTCCACCGAGATTTTTGGGGTGCCCCTGGACCCCCACTCTGCCAGTTGGAGGTAAAAATGAGCTTGATCTATGTTTTATGTTATTGTGTTTTTGTCCTTTGTCTGGTTGATTTGGTATTTGTATTCTGTGCCTGCGCAGGTGTGCAGGACCTGTATCTGGGACCTGTGAGGAGAGCAGACATGCTCAGACATTCCAGGGTCCCCACTCTGGAGGTCTCAAAGGGACAGGTAGATGCCCCACCAATTTGGCTAAGGTACATACTAAGGGTCAGAGGAAACTCCGGCAGGGTTTCTAGAAAGACTAATGGAGGGATACCGCATGTATACTCCCTTTAAACCCCAGGCGTCCGACAGCGGCTGGAAGGGCTCCAGGGTATACCTTGCCAGACCTAGTAAAGGAAGCTAAAAAAATATTTTCAACAAAAGGGAGACACTGGAATGTCACAGGATTTTCCCCTCTGCTCGGGGAGGGTGTGTGTGTGTGTGTGTGGCCAAATCCAATACTGGCACGGACTAACCGAACTCCCCCATTGCTTCCTTGCTCTCTCCCTGACCAGAGCATAGGCAGCAGGCAACTGAAAGCTCTGCAATGAGTCCTGCAGGCAGTAGCTGCATAGCTGCTACTTCGGGGACCCAGGGCACCGCTGAGAAGGCTAGGCGGCCTGTGAGCATCACGGAGCCTGGATGCAGCGGGTTTGGGGGCCCCAGCTCACTCAGAAAGCTGTGGAGTAGAGGCTTGCTGCATGGGAACTAGGCATTGCCGTGTGCTAGGGTGGACTGTGAGCACTGTGGGGCCCAGATATGGCCGGCAGGTTCTGGCTAGGCTCCCATGTGGACACGGGGCAGAGCTGGCGGGAGTCAGCTAGAGCCTCAAGGAGCTCAGAGTGTGGAAGCTGGTGGAGAACTAACTGCCTTTCCAGGGTCACAGTTGAGGAGTATCCTACAGGTCTGTGGGCCCAGCCAGGGCATGGAGTCACTTTCAGTCTGCCACTCTCACGTACTTGAAAATCTGAGATTAACAGCAATCTTTTGTCCCCATGGTGCATGCCTTCCTGTCCTCTTCATCTCCCATGCTGTTGGGTGGGGCTCCCAAGATGTGCCCTGGGGCTAAAACTTGATCAGGGTCTGGCTCCAAGAATGGAACGTCACTCCCTATATGAGGCTAACCAACAGTTTCTTGTCTATGGTACAGTGCTGATGCAAATTTAGATTTATTCTTGTTATGATATATGCGTGTATTTCTGTTCTTATTTAAAATATTGTAACTTTACAATATATTATAGATTACTGAGGGGAATCACAAGAAAGACTTTGGTATGGAAGGTTGTAGGAGGTCAGTAAAGTGTTATGGTTTCTTATACCTGCAAATACTGAATTTGAAAGTTAATTCTGGTTGGTTTTCATCTTAAAGATGGCTAATGATTCTGCAAACTGCTTATGTGTGTATATGGACAGGTGTGTGACTTGGAAATGTAAGGAAGCTTGAACTGTATGTATATATGTATGTAACTTGGATCCAACTATATGTATGTATGCAAATAATTATCGTTTTAAAGATTTACACATGTAAAATGATGATTTTAAAGACATAAAAGGATCATAAAAAACAGGTGATGTTTGCAAATATATGGCAGGACTGGAGGTCCAAAAAGAGTCTGGTTGCAGTGGTGGACCTTAGCAGTTTTAAAAATTGCCAGTGTCAGGTGATGATAACCAGAAACACCAGCCATAATAAAATAGAGCAGACAGGCTATGTATGTGCTGCCAAAGGTAGGGTCAAAGAAATCATCCAAGCCTCTAAGTAAAAGAACCAGAAAGATTATAAATAAATTCCAGATATTGAACTTTGGGATTGTTTGTACTCTGGAGCTTGGTTTTACTTTATATAGATTATGATGATGCCATGTATTCTCCCCCTTTAAAAAAAAAAGGTACTTTATTATTGATATTACAGAAGACATTTGAGCTTCAACTTAAAAGCATTGTTTTTAATAGTCAGTCATGAGTAATCAAGTTTCTTTTTTTTTTAGAAAATAGTTTTATTTGGTTCTTTTTTTTATTTTTTATTTATGTATTTATTTTTTAAATTACACTCATGATATTAATCACATCTGTGGTATTCATAGATTATATTCATTCAATTATATATAATTAATTTTAAATGTCGAATGTCATTTCTTGAAGGGGTAGGAGGTCTTAATTACAGGCTTACAGCACAATGGGAGAACCCTGGAGGGCAGAAGTTTGCTACTGATGTTTTACAATCTTGCATCTAAGCTGTTAATGCCCATTATTCAGGATACACAGACAAGGAACTTCCCTTAAGCATTCAGAAGGGTGGAACCTGGCAGAGAATTAGCATTGGGAGGATATCAAGGTCAAGGTCCACAAGCAAGGCAACAGTTACCCAAAACGGGGGCCAGGGACCTGCAGGCCCCCCTTTTATTAAAAAATGAGCTTCTGACTTGGGTTGTGTGGGACATCGGCAGGTCACCTTACCCATCATGGAGACGCCTGCCCAGGCCACACAGGTGCTCTGTCTTAGGTTGGTGAGTGTCCCCCAGACATTACCCATCTCTGAATACTCATTATCATACCGGCTCATGTGAGAGCTGCATGGCTAATTGCTGCCAAATATCTCAAAGTGGCACTGGGCTTGCAATCTGTGTGTTCGATATAGAAAAGACCAACAGAGGTTCTATCTCACCCATAGCCAGTAGGCTAAAGGCAACTGAGCCATTCCCTTCCTTATCGAGCCATGCTGTACATTGGAGTCCTTGTAAGATAGTGTCCCAAAAGCAACTAGAACTTGAGTTTATAAATTTATAATTTTCAAAGCCAATTGAGATGTATATAACTACTGAATTAAATTTATCGTGACCAATAGAATGAAAGATTAACTAACTGTAGTAGCTACTTTTGTTGTCAGGGTCTCCACTGTGCTAGCTGTAGTAAGCAATGATGAAATGGTAATCCCAGAAACAGTAGCAGCGGTGTGCACCATTGTTATAACAGCAACAGCGGCAGCAGCAATGTCAAATTCTCTTCTGGATTGTGTGGACATCCACTGGCATGGATACAACTCCAGGAACACGAACCACCAAGGCTTGTTTTGCTTGATCCCAGCATGACTTTAGCGGGCAGCTCTTCTGGAGAATCCAATCTCATGGCTACAGTTCCTAGGCTTACATTAAAGCTTGCCAAAGCTGACCATATTGGGCTCTCAATCTCCATTGGCATCAGAAGGGTAGATTTTTTCATGAAGACCCATTAGGTCTCTGTCATGTTGGGCTTCAGCAGCAGCCACAGGGCACATTCAGTGCTCAGGAATCCAAAGAGGAACCTCATTGTCCTGAGGAAAGACATAAACCAAACTCCAGGGCCACACCAACACTAGATTGGGTCGCCTCCATGTGCTAGTAGAAAGATCCTCCCATGGCTCCAGAGGGTGATTTGCAACAGGAGCCCTCCAGTGCTTATCTGCATCGGATCCTCCAGCAGAATCCACCGATAAAAAAATTTAAAATATATAAAACAAGGGAAAGAATAGAATGTGGAGAGGAATGATGAATCCCTAGTTCTCCCTTATTTTAACTTTAGTAAAGTGTTTGTTTAATATTTCAAATTTTTCTATTTTTATTTATTTTTTATTGTTTAAAATTAATTTATTTTTCTATTATTGTCTTGATAGAGTATGTATTCTTATCTTTTTTTATTTTATTTATTTTATTTTACAATACCATTCAGTTCTACATATCAGCCACGGGTTCCCCTATTCTCCCCCTCCCACCCCCTCCCCTTACCCCCAGCCCACCCCCCATTCCCACCTCCTCCAGGGCAAATCCTCCCCTGAGGACTGCGATCAGCCTGGTAGACTCAGTCCAGGCAGGTCAGGTCCCCTCCTCCCAGACTGAGCCAAGTGTCCCTGCATAAGCTCCAGGTTTCAAACAGCCAACTCATGCAATGAGTCACACTGCCTAGTTGCCTCCCAAACTGATCAAGCCAATCAACTGTCTCACCTATTCAGAGGGCCTGATCCAGCTGGGGGCCCCTCAGCCTTTGGTTCATAATTCATGTGTTTCCATTCATTTGGCTATTTTTTTCAATAATTGAGTAAAACCAAAATTTATTATAAGCCACAGTTATACTAGGGACCTCCATGCTATATATATAGCCTCCATGGTTCTATGGGTTGTGGTTCTATTGTTCTTTATTTTATATCTAGAATCCACTTATGAGTGAGTACATACCATGACTGTCTTTCTGGGTTTGGGTTACCTCATTCAGGATGATTTTTTCTAGTTCCACCCACTTGCCTGCAAATTTCATGCTTTCATTGTTTTTCTCTGTTGAGTAGTACTCCATTGTGTATATGTACCACATTTTTTTCATCCATTCTTCTGTTGACGGACATCTAGGTTGTTTCCAGGTTCTGGCTATTACAAATAGTGCTGCTATGAACATAGCTGAGCATGTATCTTTATGGTATGAATCAGCATTCCTTGGGTATATGCCCAAGAGTGGGATGGCTGGGTCTTGAGGTAGTTCGATTCCTAATTTTCTGAGAAACTGCCATACTGATTTCCACAGTGGTTGTACAAGTTGACATTCCCACCAACAGTGGAGGAGTGTTCCCTTTGCTCCACATCCTCTCCAACATTGACTGTCATTGGTGTTTTTGATTGTAGCCATTCTGACAGGTGGAAGGTGGTATCTCAGAGTCGTTTTGATTTGCATTTCTCTGATGATTAAGGATGTTGAGCATTTCTTTAAATGTCTTTCAGCCATTTGTGATTCTTGTTTTGTGAATTCTCTGTTTAGCTCTTTAGCCCATTTTTTAATTGGACTGTTCAGTATTTTGATGTCTAGTTTCTTGAGTTCTTTATATACTGTGGAGATCAATCCTCTGTCAGATGTGGGGTTGGTGAAGATCTTTTCCCATTCTGTTGGCTGTCTTTTTGTCTTATTGACTGTGTCTTTTGCCCTGTAAAAGCCTCTCAGTTTCGAGAGGTCCCATTTATTAATTGTTGTGCTCAGGGTCTGTGCTGTTGGTGTTTTATTTAGGAAATGGTCTCCAGTGCCAATGTGTTCAAGAATGCTTCCTACTTTCTTTTCTATTAAGTTTATTATAACTGGATTTATGTTCAGGTCTTTGATCCACTTGGACTTGAGTTTTGTGTATGGAGACAGATATAGATCTATTTGTAATCTTTTACATATTGACATCCAGTTATGCCAGCACCATTTGTTGAAGATACTTTCTTTTTTCCATTGTATAGTTTGGGCTCCTTTATCAAAAACCAGGTGTTCATATGTGCATGGATTAATGTCAGGGTCTTCAATTCTATTCCATTGGTCCATATGTCAGTTTTTATACCAGTACCAAGCTGTTTTTATTACTATAACTTTATAGTAGAGTTTGAGGTCAGGGATGGTGATGCCTCCAAAGGTTGCTTTATCATATAGAATTCTTTTAGCTATCCTGGGTCTTTTCTTTTTCCATATGAAGTTGAGTATTTTTCTTTCCAAGTCTGTGAAGAATTGTGTTGGGATTTTGATGGGGATTGCATTGAATCTGTCGATTGCTTTTGGTAAGATTGCCATTTTTACTATGTTAATCCTACCTATCCATGAGCATGGGAGATCCTTCCATTTTCTGATATCTTCTTCAATTTCTTTCTTTAGAGATTTAAAGTTCTTGTCAAAAAGGTCCTTCACTTGTTTAGTTAGTGTTATCCCAAGGTATTTTATATTATTTGTGGCTATTGTAAAGGGTGATGTTTCTCTGACTTCTTTCTCAGCCCTTTTATCATTTGTGTATAGGAGGGCTACTGATTTTTTTGAGTTGATCTTGTATCCTGCCACTTTACTGAAGGAGTTAATCAGCTGTAGGAGTTCCCTGGTAGAGTTTTTGGGGTCACTTATGTATACGATCATATCATCTGCAAATAGTAAAAGTTTGACTTCTTCCTTGCCAATTTGTATCCCTTTGATCTCCTTTTGTTGTCTTGTTGCTCTAGCTAGAACTTCTAGTACTATATTGAATAAATATGGGGAGAGTGGACAGCCTTGTCTTGTTCCTGAATTTAGTGGTATCGCTTTGAGTTTCTCTCCATTTAATTTGATGTTTGCTGTTGGCTTGCTATAAATTGCTTTTATTATGTTTAGAAATGTTCCTTGTATTCCTGATCTTTCTAAGACCTTTATCATGAAGGGGTGTTGGATTTCGTCGAAGACTTTTTCAGCATCTAAGGAGATGATCATGTGGTTTTTTTCTTTCAGTTTGTTTATATGGTATATTACATTGACTGATTTTCATATGTAGAACCATCCTTGCATCCCTGGGATGAATCCTACTTGGTCGTGATGGATAATTGTTTTGATGTATTCTTGGATTCGGTTTGCCAATATTTTGTTGAGTATTTTTGCATCAATGTTCATGACGGAGATTGGTCTGTACTTCTCTTTCTTTGTTGCATCTTTGTGTGGTTTGGGTATCAGGGTAATTGTAGCCTCATAAAAAGAGTTTGGTAGTGTTCCTTCTGTTTCTATTGTGTGGAACACTTTGAAGAAGATTGGTATTAGTTCTTCTTTGAAAGTCTGGTAGAATTCTGCACTGAAACCATCTGGTCCTGGGCTTTTTTTGGTTGGGAGACTTTTGATGACTGTTTCTATTTCTTTTAGGGGTTATTGGTCTATTTAAATGGTTTATCTGCTCTTGATTTAATTTTGGTATGTGGTACTTATCCAGAAAATTGTCCATTTCTTCCTGGTTTTCCATTTTTGTGGAGTACAGGTTTTTGAAATATGATCTGATGATTCTCTAGATTTCCTCGTTGTCTGTTGTTATGTCTCCCTTTTCATTTCTGATTTTGTTAATTTGGGTGCTCTCTCTTTGCCTTTTGGTTAATTTGGCTAGGGGTTTGTCTATCTTCTTGACCTTTTCAAAGAACCAACTCTTTGTTTCATTGATTTTTTGTATTGTTCTCTTGTTTTCTATTTCGTTGATTTCAGCCCTCAATTTGATTATTTCCTGGCGTCTATTTCTCCTGGGTGAATTTGTTTCTTTTTGTTCTCGAGCTTTCAGTTGTGCTGTTAATTCATTGGTATGGGATTGCTCCATCTTCTTTATGTGTGCATTTAGAGGTATGAATTTTCCTCTTAGCACTGCTTTCATAGTGTCCCATAAGTTTGGGTATGTTGTACTCTCATTTTCAGTGAATTCTAGGAAATCTTTAATTTCTTTCTTTATTTCTTCCTTGACCCACTGATGTTTCAGGTGGGCATTATTCAGTTTCCATGAGTTTGTGGGTTTTTTATAATTTTTGTTGTTGTTGAGGTCTAACTTTAAGGCATGGTGGTCTGATAAGATACAGGAGGTTATTCCAATTTTTTTGTATCTGTTGAGATTTGTTTTGTGTCCAAGCATGTGGTCAATTTTTGAGAAGGTTCCATGGGTTTCTGAGAAGAAGGTATATTCTTTTGTGTTAGGATGGAATGTTCTGTAGATATCTATTAAGTCCATTTGAGTCATAACATCTGTTAGGTCCTTTATTTCTTTATTAAGTTTCAGTCTAGTAGATCTGTCTTTTGGTGAGAGTGGTGTGTTAAAATCTCCCACTACTAATGTGTGGGGTTTGATGTGCATTTTAAACTTTAGTAGTGTTTTTTTTTTTTTATGAATGTGGGTGCTTTTTTTATTTGGAGCATAAATGTTTAGAATCGAGACTTCATCTTGGTGGTTTTTTTCCCATGATAAATATGTAATGTCCATCCTGATCTCTTTTGATTGATTTTAGTTTGAAGTCTATTTTATTAGATATTAGGATAGCTACAGCAGCTTGTTTCTTAGGTCTATTTGCTTGGAAAGCCTTTTCCCAGCCCTTTACTCAGAGGTAGTGTCTGTCTTTGAAGTTAAGGTGTGTTTCTTGTATGCAGCAAATGGATGGGTCCTGTTTTCTTATCCATTTTGTTAGCCTGTGTCTTTTTATAGGTGAGTTGAGACCATTGATATTGATGGATATTAATGACCAGTGATTGTTAATTCCTGTTATTTTTTTGTGGTTGTGTTGTGTTGTCCTTTGGTGTATGTTGTTGTGGGTTTATCTATTGCTTGATTTTTCATGGATGTGTTTAGCTTCTTTGGGTTGGATTTTCCCTTCTAGTGCTTTCTGTAGGGCTGGGTTTGTGGACAGGTATTGATTAAATCTGGTTTTATCCTGGAATATTTTGTTTATTCCGCCTATGGTGATTGAGAGTTTTGCTGGGTATAATAGTCTGGGTTGGCATCCGTGGTCTCTTAGTGTCTGCATAAGATTTGCCCATGGTCTTCTAGCTTTCATAGTCTCTATTGAGAAGTCTGGTGTTATTCTGATGGGCTTGCCTTTATATGTTACTTGGTCTTTTTCCTTTGTGGTTCTTAATATTTTTACTTTGTTCTGTGTGTTTAGTGCTTTGATTATTATGTGGTGAGGGGATTTTTTTTTTTTTGGATCCAGCCTATTCAGTGTTCTGTAAGCTTCTTGTATCTTCATAGGTATTTCTTTCTTTAGGTTAGGAAAGTTTTCTTCTGTGATTTTGTTGAATATATTTTCTGTGCCTTTGAGTTGGTATTCTTCTCCTTCTTTTATCCCTATTATTCTTAGGTTTGGTCTTTTCATGGTGTCCCAAATTTCCTGGACGTTTTGTGTTACAACTTTTTTGTCTTTAGTGTTTTCTTTGACTGACGAATCTATTTTCTCTATCGTGTCTTCAGTGTCAGAGATTCTCTGTTCCATCTCTTGCAATCGGTTGGTTATGCTTGTTTCTGTAGTTCCTGTTCGTTTTGTCAGGATTTCTATTTCCAGCATTCCCTCAGTATGTGTTTTCTTTATTGTCTCAAATTCATTTTTCAGATCTTGGAATGTTTCTTTCATCTGTTTAATTGCTTTTTTCTTGGCTTTCTTTGATTTCTTCCTATTTTTTGTTTGTTTTTTCTTCCATTTCTTTAAGGGAGTTTTTATTTCCTCTTTAATGGAGTTTTTAATTTCCTCTTTAAGGGAAGTTTTTATTTCCTCTTCAATGGAGTTTTTCATTTCCTCTTTAAGGGAAGTTTTTATTTCCTCTTTAATGGAGTTTTTCATTTCCTCTTTAAGAGAATTTTTTATTTCTTCTTTAAGGACCTCGATCATCTTCTTAAAGTCGTTTTTAGGATTGATTTCTTCTGTTTCTTCTGTCTTGGTATGTTCAGGTCTTGCAGGTGTAGAATCACTAGGTTCTGATGTTGCCATATAGGTCTTTATGTTGTTGCCTATATTTTTGCACTGGCGTCTACTCATCTCTTCCTCTGCTCGGTGCAGGTGGTGTCTGTGTCTGAGAGTGCCTCTCTTGTTCTAATTTTTAGTCTTGGTTCAGTAGGAGTTCTTGGTTAAATTTGTGCTATTGGGCTGTTTCTTCAGGAGCAGCTGATCTCAGTCGGTGAAGTATATACTTATGATTCTGGTGGTCTGTTTTGGTGGCTGGGCAGCACCTTCTTTTGTGTCCCCAGGTCACGTTTTGTTCATTCATCAACTCCTCAGCTGATCTTGTTTCTTCAGACTTCAAACTGTAGGGATCTGAATCCTCTCTTGGATGGATTTCAGCTGAGCAGGGTAGTCTTACCAACACCTCCAAGTTGTTGGGTTTCACAGGATCAGCAGCTGGGCCCTGGGTTGGCCTCAGATGGAGTGTTCAGAATCGTTCTGGTTCCATCCCATGGAGATAGCTTCTTCCCCCGGTGTTAGGGTTAAATGTGTCCCTGTTCCAAGCTCTTGATTAAGAGCTTATTTTCACTAGCTCTTCAGCGGGTAATAGCTCAGTTTCTGGTCTTTATTGCAACTGTGTTTTGACTGCCTCCTGCTGTGCCTGCCTGCCTCCACACCGGGCTTGTCTGCCTCTGCTGGGCCTGCCTTCCTCTGCCAGGCCTCTCTGTCTCTGCCGGCCACTGCCGGGCTTGTCTGTCTCTGCCAGCCACTGCCAGGCCTACCTGCCTCTGCCTGTCACCGCCGCTGTGCCTGTCTACCTCTGCAGGCCACCGCTGGGCTTGTATGTCTCTGCCTATGCCTGTCTTCAAGTTTCTTTTTAATTGTAGTCAGGGTGAGTAAGTACTGATATAATATTATAGGGATAAGTTTACTCATTTACTCAGTCCCTTGCATATGTTTTCACAGTTGAGCTTGAAACAAGTAGTTAGAAATAAAGTTGGTCTATTCAGATACCTGGACAGCCCTCATACTTCAGAGATCTTCAGAATATGGCATTTAAATGTTGATCTAAAAGCTTATTATATCAGACAGGCTTCCAGATCCTAGCAGTGACCCAAGGTCTCCGAAGAAGATTACGTACGAGGTACAACATCTCTGCCTGCATTATGACAACGTTGACCACAGTGCAAGATGCCCCAATGCAACGCCTGCTGCCAGGACCCAGCCCAGACTGTGGACAAGCAGTAGGACACTAAAATTGATTGCACCCTTTTGCCTGGTCAAGGTCAGTCTTCTGTGTCCCTATTCCACAGGAAAAATACTCTGCCTTATGGGCCTGATGGTGGAAGAAGATTGACGCTGTTCTGACTGGTGCCTCCAATGCTATGGAGACCTGGGTAGGGATTGGTCCCTGTAATTTATGGGATTAGAAGCTTCTTGGTCTGCACTTAGATATAGTTTATCCCTCTCAGATCTCTAACAGTACTGATGGCTAGGCTAGCTCTAACTTTGTTGCATGGCAGCATCAGACAACCAGATCCTTCTACAAGGCTATAGCTAGCTTGTTAGCTCACCTTTTAAAAAATGTTCTAAGATATGAAAGTTTAAATAAGTCATAAAGGTTCAGATATGAGTCTAAAATGAGATATGTTTCAGATTACTCCCCTGTTCTATGGTTCAGAGCTTAACATTTAGGAGTCCTGATGAGCTGGTAGAGTAATGACTACTTACTGTTCAGTCACAAGCTCAACATTTTGGATTTGTTTTAGATATCATCTAAATATCTCTAAACGTAAACCTAAAAGTGCTTCTCACCAGGCCAAAAATCTCTGTCCAACTTATACCTGGCTTTCTGGACAGAAGAAAAAATGCCCACATCTGTAGTTCTTGTTGGGACTCAAAGATATGAATCCTCTTCTGCTGTTTTACCTGCTTTGTCTACAATATGGATTTTAGTACAGATTGGTAATACTAATGTATCTAAAACTTTTATGTCATTTTGTAAGTAGGCCTCAAAGGATCAAAAGAGTCATAAAAACCTAAACCCACTTCACAGAGGTCAAAAGGACTGCAGATGAGTATTCCTAAAGATGGTATTTTTCCTCTCTCTTGGTCTTGGGACTACTGCTTTTCCCGTTATTAAGGATATGGACCTAAGGGTTCCAAATAAGTTCATAAATTTTAACTTCTGTTCCCAGTTTAAATCTGTCTCAACAGATTTCTCCTTGGCTGGCAGACACTTCCAAGTTTCAGTTGCTGACTCCACTGTTCCAGACGACTGTGGGCTCCGGACTTGCTAAAGGCCAATGTGGACCAGCCCAGCTAACATGATTCCTCTCTGTCCCTAGGGTGTCAGGCAGCTACATGCTACTGACAAATGCCCCCTGCCCAGTCTTTGACCAGCTTTTCAGCCTTTTTGAGGGGGCGCTGACAACAGCACCCCAATGCCAGCTCAAAGCAGTTCCAGAAGAGAATACGTCGTCCCATGTTCCATGTTCATAAAAGGCTGAAATACTGGGTCAAAAGAAACTCCCTGGCATATAGACAAGATGGCTAACTATACATGGACAATGCATGGCTATTACAGGCCATGAGTTACTAGAATAGGCCACAAGTTACTAAATTCCAGAAATCAGGAAGTGTAATACCATAATTTTAAGATTAAAATTTGCCAAAAGAAAATGGGGGGATGAAAGGCCCTAACCCTTCAGGCTTACACCCCCCAAGCCCCAGGAGAATGAGGAAGGTACTAAAAAAGCTAGTTCAAAGGGCAACCTGACTCAGCCATTACTCAACTACCCCCCTGCCACAATGTAACAGTTTTTCTATTAAGAGATGTGCTCAACTGTGACTGGGATAATTGCAAGTGTTCCAGGAAGGACCACTGTAACCTTTGTGTAAACTTCACTCCCACCCTGATACCCCCCTTGAGGTTTCGGGAAGAATGTGCATGCGAACATGACTGTACCCACTCTGTGATCACTCTGTGATCAAAATATGATGTTATGAAATTAGCCTCTAGACATAAATCAATTGAAATGAAATTGTATGGGAATTGTAGTCTTGTGGCTTTTGTAGGTTTTTCCTTTAAAAGTACCTATGTGGCTGCAGTGCGATGTGACTCTTGCCCTTAGGACAAGAGTAGCCCGACTGTACAGCTGCTTCTTCAATAAACCTCCTGCTGTTTTCAGCAACTGGACTGGAGTCTGGGTTCTTGGGGCACCCACTTGAGAAGGTAGAACCCTAGATTTTGGGGTCTATCGATAGTTTTAAGAAAGATTTCTTAGTTGTGTTGTACTGGATACTGTAACATCAATTCCATGATGTTTTGTTATGTTTTTTGCTGGTTTCTGGTATCAAATACATACTCAAATTAAAATCCCAAAGCATGATTATAGTAGTGATTCCATGTATTATATGAAGAAAGCCTTGTGCTTTCTCTAAGGTTTAGTTTAACAGATTGTACCTATATTAATTTATTACATTATTTTATATATAGTTTCTATCTAACTGTCTTTTATTTAATTGTTGTTGCTCAGCACCATCTTAAGACAAACAATTAGCACCTTCCTATAATCAGCTGTGCCTGCTTACAAAGGATGGCCACCACCAGGTTTGCTGACTGTTGATATTCCATCATGGAAGGAGGTAGCCCCCTCCTTCTGAGTATACAGCCTCTTTTCCAGGCAACTGTATGCGATTCAGCCCTAATGACATATGTGACCTTGTGGTTGGGGGGAAGGAGATAAAGTACATAGCCTGGGAAAGACTTGGAAGGAGGTGGATTGAGTGCTATCAGGCTCACTCCGTATGTCCACTAAGAAATGTAATGTAATGGAGAGTATATAGGCAGTGGAAGAGTAGAGAGAAGATGACCTCCACATATGTAGCTATGGGAGAGCCATTGTGCATACTGAGTGGAGACATTTCTGTGTGGCTGCTTTTGGGTATCTTAGACTTTCTATTGCTGTGAAGAGACACTGTGACTGCAGCAACTTTTATAAAGGAAAACATTTCATTGGGGCTGGCTTACAGTTTCAGAGGGTTTAGTCCATTGTTGTCATGCCAGGAAGCATGGTGGCATGCAAGCAGACATGGTGCTAGAGAAAGAGTTGAGAATTCTACACCCAGATCTGCAGGCAGCAGAAAGTGACTATGACACACTTCCTCCAACAAGGCCACACCTACTCCAACAGGCCATACCTCCTTTAGTGCCATTCCCTATGGGAATTTGGGGGCTATTTTGATTTAAGCCATCACAGTATCAAAACCCTTGTAAGTATCTTTTCAACCATGTTCAGTAAGCAAGCTCAAAAAACTCATTGGTTCCCCAGGATGGAATTTTGTGAAACTGTACTTTGTGTCATCATTGGGACTTATGGGGATGGAACAGACATTGCTTCCTTCCCCTCCAGAGGGGAGAAAATTCTCACAACAGATCATAAACATACTTTTTAATGTTCCTATGTCTCATGGTATTAGAAAAAGGAAGCAGTACACAAAAGAACATGTTAGAAGAATATAAGTGGAAATGACTTAGTAAAGAAGGATATAGATATATGAAGATGATGGTGACTGGATGGCTCCAGAATAAAGAAGACTAGAAAGTTCTTGAAAGTTATGAAGGTCTGAGTAAGTTGTTTAAGGTACCTAAAGGATGATATTTAAATATCAAAATTTTATTAAAGTTGGTAAAGTCAGATATAACTGGAGGTTTCTCTTCTACCTTCCAGTTCCTAAATAACCACTCTGAGGCTTAATATTAATTATAAATGCTTGGCTGATGGCTCTGGCTTATTACTAGCTAGCTCTTACATTTAAATTATCCAATTTTTATTAATCTAAGTATTGCCACGTGGCTATGGCATTACCAGTCTGCTGGCATGTTGTTCCTTGGGCTGCTGGATGGCATCTCTCCAACTCCTCCCTTCTTTTGTATCTCTGCTTGGATTTCCCACCTGGCTCTATCCTGCCTTGCCATAGATCAAAGCAGCTTTATTTATCAACCAATGAAAGCAACACATATTAACAGTGTACATAAAGGCATCTCACATCATTTCCCTTTTTCTGTCTAATCAAAAAGGCAAGTTTGACTTTAACATTGGAAAATTACATGTAACAGTTATCAAACAAGAATTACACTTACAATATTTAGTCTATTTGTATTTAGCAAAATTAAAGAAAATATTCTATCATCTACCCTATCTTTGTGAGTCTAAAGTTTTATATCTAATTTATCTTTTATCATAACTTAAGAAAATTATAACTATCTAGTCTTCAACTACATCAAAGATTCCAGAAAGATATAATATTATCTAAGAAAACAGGACGTGCATTGCAAGCAACTTCCAAAACTCTAGAAATTACAGAAACAGCTGGCTGTCTGGATAGTCACACAAAGTTCCTCTGTAACATTGGGGTATCCATCTTCAGGCTACAGGCCTGGAGAATCTAACAGTTTTCAGTGAAGAGGGAAATTTGAAGAACTGTTCTGCACATATTGGTAATGTTCATAAGTTGCTTTCCTCTGTGTCCTGCAGAATGTTTGTCAGTTTCTTCTGTGAAGCAGGAACCCTGAAAGACCATCCTGCCTTGTTTTGGTAAAGTTTAGTGGTCATTTTACTGTGGATGCCTAGTTTATACAGCATATTGTCAAGCAGTCCAAGGAAGAGCAGTTTCTTATCCAAATGGCTAGCCTTGCCACATTGAAAGCAAACTCCATAATGAATTTTTTCAATGCCCATCATCCTCTTTGAAGTAATTGGTGCTGCCAGGAGCAGATGTGTCTCACTGTTGAGAAAAGTCTAAGTTATTAAAGCATTTAAATGTCATATTATGTAGGTCTTTGAAGTGTTTGAAGATTACCTATCTATCTGAAATATATCACTGCATATCTAGAAAACCTAACTAACATGACTATAAGTCTGACTATTATAGATGACTATTAATTTGTATTTTCTAACTATACATTGAATTTTTAAATGAGCCGCATAAACATAGTACCTTAAACAAGAGAAGGAATATATATATATATATATATATATATATATATATATATATACAGTGTAACAAAATTGATCTCAAATTTGTATCAATAAACCAAAATCCATACTAATATAAAGTATTTTGACATTAATGGTTGTTTTTTGGATTAAAGTAGATTTAATAAGTACCCCTTTTTTATCACAATTATCTACCCTTTTTCTCATCATTTCTATGTCATATCTTCCTTTTTTCTTTAGAAAGAGATTGACTATGACAATTAACCATCTATAACCAAGCACCCTTAAATAAAAACTAATATTCATAAATAATATTTGCTGAATTTGGGCATAGTTCTGTAGATTACTTCCTGCTAATTGGTAGGTGCTGGTGATCTTGAGGGACCCTGAGAAAATTCAGAATTTTGTCCAAGTCCTGGGAAGACCAATTATAACCTTTCTTGATAGGTATCACCTGTCAAGGATCAAGAGGTCTCCCTTGATCAAATCTGGTCCATCTTAACCTGGAACAAATCCATAGCCTCTTGTTTCCTGTGGAAACAAAAGCAAAACTGCTTATCCAAAGCAATGTATATTTTAAGTTCCATTTTCCAAATATATTTTTTGACTTCTGTTTTAAAGTTAAGGCATTTTAAAAATATTAAATGGTTGGTATAATTTATCAATCTTTTTTTTTTTGTTTTGTTTTGTTTTTGTTTTTGTTTTGTTTTTTTGTTTTTCAAGACAGGATTTCTCTGTGTAGTTTTGGTGCCTGTCCTGAATCTCACTCTGTAGAAGGGGCTGGCCTTGAACTCACAGAGATCCACCTGGCTCTGCCTCCTGAGTGATGGGATTAAATGCATGTACCACTGCCACCTGGCATCAATCTTTCTTTTGATCCCATGTCTCCTAGCCACTGTCTCCTGCCTATCAGCAATCAAAAATTTCAAAATCAACACAATAACATATAGGATCCTGATGCCCTGTGTATTTCCCATCTTTATGTGGCTTTTACTGCCTCTTTAAAGATTTTGTTTTATTTTTTAACTATTTCTTTCTTTCTATAACTGCTTATACCCATTTTCTTTCTTTTTTAACCCCATGTACATTGTAAAACACATTGGAACCTGTTTAGAGGTTTTTCTATCTGGACCTCTTTTACTGTGTATCTTTTAGCCTTTTTTGTCTGTATGAGAAAAAGCTAATTCTGCTACACAGCATGCTGCACAGCTTGGAGACACTCTGCATACTGTGGTGGGAATCCACCATGTTGTGCTCAAGCCTGAATGCTCTGGTGTTTCTGTACTATGCCCTGTATGAGAGTCACAACTCGGAAGCTGTTTTTGACTCCATTATTGTCTGTCTAGAAGCCCTTTTTAAGCTTTGTAAGGCTCTATGGAAACTTGAGAGCCTCACGTTGGTATGCTGTTTGTAACTGGAGCTTTCTCTTCCATCAGTCAGTTCATGAATAACTACTCTGAGGTTTAATATTCACAGTGTACAGAAAGATATCCCACATCAGTCAGATATCAACTATTTCAAGGGCTGTCTAAAATGTATGTCAAAAAAGTTTATTGAATTATGTCTGGCTATTGAAATATTATACGGTAGTTAAAAGTACAAAGTTGTTGTAAAACTGCTCTTCTGGGTGTTTAATAATCATTTTTGGAGGCTATTCTAATGTGCTGAGAGGGACTAAAATGGAGAATATTTCTCCCTTTCCATACAAGGACAGTGAGGTCCCTGGGAACAAAAGCCATTGATGACTTGTTTTGTTCATGGAAGCCATGGAGACCCCACTCAATGAATTTGAAGCATTATCAAGTCAACAAAAGCAGTATAAATGTGGGAAAGATTTACTCAAGGCTTCAAAGGAAGCCACAGTACATAAAGCAAAGCCTGTGACTTATCCTCACATTGATAGACACCTGGTAAAAGAAAGACTAGAAGAGTCTGAGGTTCCTTTCAACCCCAAGTGACCCCTAAGAACTGGTTGCTCAACTAGCCTTGACAGCACAGAAAGAAAGATTAATTTTGGCCACCTGCATGGTCTTCAGCACTCAGGAAGAAGTTTATACAAAGACTAACAGAACTGCTAACAACTCAAGGGATCACACTCCACAGACTTTAGATGTAAGTCTACATGAGATGTTATTTAGACAACCAAACTTACTTAATGTTCTTCTTGATTAAAATGTGTGGCTCAGATGTGAGATGTCAGATTTTGGCTCCCTTAGCACCTGCCTACAGCCAAGGAAGACAGATCCATGATTGTTTAAGACCCAAATTAAATGATTCTAAATACCTCTTCTCTCTCTATGTAGAAGACACATAGGAAAGGCTTCATGCTGACTTTTGGCTGCTGAAACAGCTATGAAAGAATGTGAAAGCTGATTGTGGGTTCATCACTATGGAGACCAACTGTAGAGATTAAAGGGAAACATCTAGTAATTAAGGGCTATTGTGAGCCCATCAAGGATGTCTTATGGACTTTGACATTTTAATCCTTCCCAGACACCAGTAAAGGAATTCCTTTCCTGTCTACATTTGAGAGTTTGGTCTTACAAGAGGAGCTCTGAAGTGTATCCCAATACTGCCACCTGCTGTGGGATAATGCTCTTGTATACTGTAAAGGTTTGTCACTTGAGTTGTTTTAACAAAACACTAAAGAAGGACAGAGTTGGGAGTCACCAGCCAGATGCAGAGGAAGCAAATTGTAAGAGCTAGTTAGTAATAAGCCTGAGCAATAAGTCAAACAATTTATAATTAATATGAGCTTCTATATATTGGGACTGAATGGCTGCAGGACACAATTGAACTCTTAGCAGTTTCATCCTTGCCAGAGGCCATAGGTGCCAAAAATGTTTGGGAGCTCTGATCTAAGTGATTTCTAGGGATGTTAGGAAAGGGGAAAGTTAAAAATACTAATGAAGGCCTATTAAAAGGCTCTTGGTCAAGAGAAAAGAATCTCTGTCCTGGGTGCAGACTTAACATTAGAAGGGAGACAGGCCAATCTTCTGGCCAAGGAACCTGGTCTGGGGAGCCCAAGAATGGCCACTCAGGACATTTATAGATCACCTATAATTGATTAACATATTGCCCATTGGAAATCCCAACTGCAGATAAAACTTGAAAATGTTAAGGCTCCTTCCCACCCCTACCTTTCTGTACTGTGACCATAACAACTTATAATGTGTGGACAATGAATTCTCATTCTTGCACAAGCACCTCTGCATCACCACTCCCCAATAAAAGCCTGGGCTGCATTAGAACACTTATTCCTCTCTCTTTTTCCTTCTCACTGACCATTTCAAGGCCAAACCAAGAATGTGTGATACACTTGGGCTTGGAGGCAGAAAAGAAATAGTGGAAATTATGTAATTATAATCCCAAAAATTATTTGGAAAAATTGAAACAAGCTCTATATCCATGTCCTCCAGAGAGTATGGATTTGTACAAAAGCACACAAAGTATTATTCACACCTTCTCATTCAAATTGTATATCTTAAACCTGGAAAATAACAGCCCTGTTATTCACGACCACACCATTTTACCCAGATAGTCTATTATGGCTGAACTCGAGTAAATACAGTAATTTGGTTTCATGAAAGTTCAGTTCTTTACCCAAATTCTTGATTTCCTGGTCTGTGGCCAATCAGGACACTGAACATCTAAGATTGAGTATTTCAGTACTTGTTACTAATATCAATTACTGTCACAGCAGGAAAGCTTCCACTCTTCTTCTTGGCCCACCCTTTCTGTGCTGTAACTAAACCTGATTAAAGTTGGTCAGTGAACTCAATTATTGTACATGCAACTCCCTATTACTAAAAGAGGAGCCAGCCTAGACCATTTTTTACATTCCATATGTGATTTCTTCCTTAAGTTTCTTTTAGGATCAGATCCTAGGTTATACTTTGAATAATTTGGATAGGGACAAGAGACTGCAAGTCTCTGCCACTTAGACAGATGAAGATTTACAGAGGAAAATCTATCTTTTAAATCATACATTATGATCTACATTTTAAAATGTATCAGTACATTTAAAGGATATATCATAGCATTTACTTCTCACATATACAGAAGGCTGAGAAAACACAAATACAGAAAACATCAGGGAGAAGACACCTATCAGCACTGTGGATGCTGTTCTTAGATAAACAGTCCTGCTGAGATATTCAAATCTCAGAACAAGGCTGCTTTTGCCTCTGAGCATGCTGGCTCAGAGGAAGCATACAGTTGCTTCCAGGCAGGACCATAAGGAGTTCATTTTAACTAGCCCTACCTGCTGTCTGTCTCAGTGCTGTGACATCATGATAGAGAATTCCATTTTTAAGGTTTATTTTTGATATATATATATATATATATATATATATGATTATTTGCATTCAAGCATCTGCATGCAATATCTGCAGAGGCTAGAAGAGGGCATCAGATCCCTTGGGACTGGAGTTACAGGAGATGGTTAGCTACCAGGTGGTTTCTGGGAATGGAACCTGTGTCCTCTGTAACCACACCCAGTGCTCTTGACAGCTAAGCTACCTCTATAGCCACATTTTAATTAAAATATATTACATCATTTTCCTCCTTCTTTGTCCTCTCCCCATCCCTTCCCAAATTCTTTCTTTCCAATTTTTCCCTTGTTAAGTATGTGTTCAAATTCATGAATAAAGCCTGCTGAGTCCATTTCTGTTGGTTGGTTTATATGGTTTCAGAGCTGACCACATTGCACTGTATATATAATTAGGAAGCTCATCCTGGACTGAAGCTAATTCTCCCATCTGCAGGAGAATTCCACAGTTTAATGACCAACAGGAGTATGACACCAAAGTGACCTAGGCTGCCTTGGACAGGAAACATTATCAAGAAGAAAAAACTGTGGTGTTAAATACATCAGGCAATAATTGCTGGTGCCATGGTCCTGAAGTTCTGGAGCTGTAGGGAAGACTATGGGCACTGTCGTGAGGCAATCACAGTCTCCCTTGGTTCTGTCTGTAGTCTTCCCACCATACCTCATTGACTATTCTCATCTTTGATGACTTGAAATCATGAAATTGCTGCCTCCACTTTCTAAGTACCATGGTTACAGGCCTGTGCCACCATGCCTTAGTTGGCTTCAATTTCATTAGTGAGTAATTAGAAAGGATGAGTAAGATGAGCAGTTACACTTAACTATATTTAAAAACTTATCTCTGTGAGCCCTCTGTAGAATAAGGACAGAACTCTGCTCAGGTTCTTTGATGAGTTATAACAGACTCAATGATAAAGAAAAATAATATTGTTCATAATTGGAAGACAGTGGACCTTAAGGCAAGAGAGCTGCATTTGATAGAAGCCTTCTTCTCTTACTGGAGTTAGGCTAGAGCCTGTGTCCTGGCTACCCTAATCAGCCAGGCTCAGCCACTCATCCTCAGTAAGTCAATTAAAAGAACTAAGTTATCCAGTTGTGACCTGCACACCTATAATGCAGGCCCTCTGGAGGCAAGGTAGTCAGATCTCTCTGATGTACTAGGATAGCCAAGTCTATAATATGAGTTCCAGGCCAACCATAGAGTCATAGTAAGAATATTCTGGAAGGAAGGAAGAAAGGAAGGAAGGAAGGAAAAGGAAAGAAGGAAGGAAGGAAAGAAAGAAAAGAAAAGAAAAGAAAAAACAATAGAAAATGGAAAAAAGCAAATAACAAAAACACGATATTTATTCAGTTTGACTAATTTGGAAGAGTGATAAAAAGATAAGGTAACTAATCCATCCTTGGGGTCCAAACAGGTTTAGATAGAGGGAAAAAGATATGCAAAACTAAGCAATCTAATGAAGCCATATAATGAATTTTTCCCATCTCTAAAACCCTCTCCCATTCTCAGCTACTGTCTCTCCTGCAAGGTGGCCAGATAAGGAGTAAATGTTTCTTCAGTAGAGACATTCTCATATGGAAGTCTCAGTCTTTTCCCACAATGAAATTCCTGGGGAAATTAGAATTTCATGGAGTCCATTGTTTCACTAGTTGTTAGCCAAAGGGAGAGATATAAACATCTCTTTAGAGTATCCTTATTCCTACCTGGTGGGCAGGTTCCAGAAATAGACAGGGTGGGGGCTGAGAAGTTTTTAGGTCCAAGTAGGGACTGCAAAGTGGAGGCCTGCAGAGTGCTGTCACTGACAGCTACATGTAGTGCCAAGAAAAGGAAAGTATGGAAGATCTGGAGGGGCCTGATGCACTGTTGGCTCCCACATAGGCTATCTAGTGAGAATTTACTCAGGGTCAGAGAATTTGAGCTTGCTTTACCCAGCAGGGCTGCATAAGGAGATGATTTGGCCACAGGCATGTTTACCAGGTGTGTGGAAAGGTCTATACTTGGATGTATGGTATGCTTTAATCTTACAAGGGGAAGGTCTTTTGCCTCTCCTCTGGTATATTATAAAAAGCCCTTTTAAACAAAGGATGAGGCTGTTGGGTATTGATCCAGGCCCTCCAAAAGCTACCCTGTGTTTCTGCCTTTCTTCTCATCATAGGTCTCTCTTTCTACCTAATATTTCTTAATTACTCTCTGCTACACCTAAGAACCCTTCAAAAGGTGAGAGCTAGACCCCCACAATCCACTAAACTGATTAGATACAGCGAGCACAGCAGGAGCCAGCTTGTCCTCTGGTAACCCAGAAGAATTGCTCTCTGGCCATTTGATCCTCTGGCTTTCATACCTAAAGCTCCCTCCCTAACAGTTCCTTCAAACTTCGTAGCTCTTCATAAATACCTGATTGCCCTACCCTTAGAGTGACTTCTATTTAAATCTCAGAATCTCCTGACAACCTGGATGTTATCTGGAGTCACCATCCTTCCAGGCTACCAATGGAGGCTTTTGCAGACAAGTCCATTTTCAAGGCTGCAAGTTCCTCTTCTTTCCTTATATGAGTCATAAACTCTTTAATATATTGAATACCTTTATAGAGTTTCTTACCAGTATGATTTCTTTTGTGCCTGCAATGGTAATTGGAACATGTAAAAGCTTTACCACATTCATTATGAATCTTTATATATGTATGAATTAAATGTACAATTTGGTCTAATTGTAAAGAAGCATTAGATCTTAAGGTTTTATCACTTTGTTTACTCTCATGATGCTCCCCTTCTTTAAGGGTTGTTTTGCATCTTTGAAGATACTGTGATGGTAAGAGCCTTTATTACATGGCTCACATTTATAGTATCTCTTTTCTATATGATGCTTTCACATATTTGAAGATAACTGGAAGAACTTAGAGCTTTACCACACTTATTGCATTCATAAATTTTCCTATGCTGTGAGTCATACTACATTTGAAAAGTAAACCAAGACAAACAGAAGTATTTATACATTCCTATATTCACAGGGTTTTTTCTGCAGTGTGAATTTGTTGATATATTCCCAATAAAATAAGAAAACCAAATAATTGTAAATTTGTATCCCATTGAACAAGTCCACTCAAAGTGGGATTGCTAAATATATTCTAATTGTTCTGGGAGAGCGAGAGGTATGTTGCTTCTTTTCATAGTCCTATGCTCACATGGCTTGTATCTAGAGTGACATATAATATACCAATTAAAGGAAGAATGACAAAAGGTTTCCACATTGCATTCATACAGTTTGTCTTTTGGTTCCTCATAGACATGTGGCATAGGAATTAAGGTTTCTCCACAACATTTTTGATAAACTGTATAAACTTCTCCCTCACTAAGATTATCAAAATCACAAGTATATAGCACCAGCTTTACTATGAACTATCTGCTTATTAGAAGGTTTTGGACATATACTTATCACATATCAACGTATATACTTTTCACAATATCTAGGTGGAATGAAACTAAAAAGATTGGCAGTTTTACAACATAGCTCTCATGGAGCTATGATTCAATATCTGTTAAAGTATTGTTTCCTTGTCTTCTTTATTAGAGGAATGCCTTGTAAACCCATATCAGCTGCCTGACATTGAAGTACATGGTTTTGTTAGAATTTAATAATCATCAATATACTTTAAGTCATTTTTAAAGCTATTTATTTACACTGTTGCTTTTCTTTAACGTTTCCAGGACACATTAAAATTTCTTCAGAGGCACATTTATATACACTTGCACATGAAATTACCTTCCATGTCTTCTAGAACTTTGACAATGTTCTGTAATATTATGGTCTTTGCAAATGTAGACTAAAATATAGTGTCAGAAAATGTATGACATATTATTGGAAGTTGTGCAATATTCAAGTTACTATCTTCAGTGACCGTTAAACCCATGCCTGATGTATTCACTTCATTCTTCCTCTTTCTCATTCAAAATTATAAAAGAGTATCAATAACCAAAACCAGTCATCCCCTTATTTTAAAATGTGAAGGAAAATTCACAGTCTTCTCTATAGCAGTGAGGTGCCTGTAGGTCTCCAGCATCACATATTTGTACAGACTCTTCTGAGAAGGATCCAGCAAAGCCCACTTTTCCCAAGTAAAGTAGACATGCATATCTTCATAGGTCACTGCATTTTAAAATATTCCATACATGTGTGGGATAGAAGTGTGATACTGACAGCACTGTAGGTTTATACTTCTTTGACAATATATTCATATAATTATGGTGCTCCCCATATATCCCATGACACAGAAGTTCTAATGTAATTACCAAGTAATTTTAGAAGGAAACTGAATAGGAGGTTCACATGTGTCATTTATTGGCCCTTTAAATATGATATAGCCTTGAAAGACAAACACCAATTAACAAACAGAGAGAGAGGAATACAGATCAATGGTACTGAGAATATATCAGAGAAACTGTATGAACAATTACTAACTAGAAATGACATGGGCAAGCTGGGTGTATTGGTTCATGACTTTATTCCCAGTCTCAGGAGACAGAGGAAGGTGAATCTAATCGAATTGGATACTAACCTACAGTGAGCTCCAGGACAGCCAGAGTTACATATTAATAAGACCCATCTATCTGGAAGATCAGCAAGAGCTCTTAAATGCTGAGCCATGTCTCTTGTCTTTTGTTATTTATTTATGATCAACATTTACATTGCTAATGTTTTCATGTGTCTATTTGTAACTGTATAAATAGGCATTACCTTTTAATGAGAGCTTATTCATGTTACAGTTTAAACTAGAACACTTCAGGTTTCTGGAAGATGAATATAAAACTGAAGTAAATGCATAAGTCTTTGTAGGAACTTCAGTAAAAACCTCTGATTTCTTTTAACCTTTTTTTGTTTGATTGACTTTTGTCTTATCAAAACTTATTCAAAAGAATTCAAAACAAGCACAATAGGTAGGAAGAATGCCATATACTTGCAATCCAATGAGCCAGAAGGCTCAGGTAATATTAATGTCATGAATACTGCCATCCTGGAAAAGAGAATGATATCCTCTGACAAATTTCAAAATTCAAGATGTGGGAGAAGCTCAGTACAACAGTATAGGCTTGATGTGCTTGACATGTACAAAAAATTCCATTCAAGGCCTATCAGCCAATAATATCAAAACAAAACAAACAAACATTAAAAACCACCCCCCAAAAAAACTAGTCAAGCATGTTGGCCCACTTTTAATCCCAGCACTCAGAACCCCAAATCATTTGGATCTGAGTTTGAGGCCAGCCTGGTATACAGAGGTACTTTCAGGACAGCCAGGACTATGAAGACAAACCTTGTATTCAAAAAAGAAAATAAATAAAAGCAACACAATTTAAAAAATAAAATACAGGCTAGCAAAATGTCTTAGCATTGAATAGCAGTTGCTTCAACTGTATCCTGTGTGATTTAGTGATACCTTCTGTAATGGTGGTGAAGGCATGACAGAACAAGAAGGAAGCTGCCTTATTATTTTCAACAACAAAATGGTAGATACAATGAACAGAAAGTGGGTAGAGGCTATAGACAAACAAATGTTTAAAGTTTCCCAAATACAACATGACAACCATCAAGGAGAGGCAAGTATTTAAATATCTATCTGGGAACTTTTCATTAAACCAACTAGGTCACTAAAGGCTCATTGAGAGAATTTTTTTGGCAAACTTCTATAAATGAATAAAGACCAAAATTAAAAACACAAATAAATGACATTCTAAATGAAGGTCTTGTAGACACAGGTGCAGATGTACCATTAATTGCATTAGAATCATGACATCCAAATTGGCCTCTTCAGGAAGTAAATGATCAGCTGTTGGGGACTGGATTATAATCTCAACTGAAACAGAGCACAAGATAGGTCAAATATATAGGGCCAGAAAGACAGAGAGGAAAATTAAAACCATGTGTGGTTAATATTGTTATGAATTTATGGGGCCATAATTTATTACAATAATGCAATACTCAGATTAACATTCCTCCAACCTGAGAAACAAACCATAAGCTAACATATGTTTCTGAGAAAAATATTAGAAGGTACTATAAAGAACAGTCACTGACCATCCAGATTGTACAAGAACAGGACACAACAGCTGCTGATCTTTCAAAGACACAAACAACCTTATCTTTAAAATGGTTAATAGACAAGCCTGGATGGGTTCATCAATGGCCTTTAACAGCAGAGAAACTACAAGCCTTAGAACAGCTGGTACAAGAACAGTTAAATGCTCAGCATATTGAAGAATCAACCAGCCCTTGGAATTCTCCTGTATTTGTTATTAAAAGGAAATCTGGTAAGTGGAGAATGGAAACAGATCTAAGAGCAATTAACAAGGTAATTCAGCCAATGGGCTCTCTACAATCTGGAATTCCTTTGCCTACTCTGTTACCAAAAGGATGGCCTCTTACAGTTATTGATTTAAAAGACTGTTTCTTCTCAATACCCTTACAAGAAAAAGACAAAGAAAAATTTGCCTTCATAGTACCTACTTAATAATTCCCAGCCAGTTAAAATATATCAATGGAAGATTCTCCCACAGGGAATGTTAAATAGCTCAATCCTGTGTCAATATTTTGTACAGCAGCCAGTGGAAGTAATATGTAAACAATTTCCTAAATCTATAATTTATCATTACATGTATAATATTTTACTAGCTGATTCAAATATAGATACTTTAGAAAGAATATTGGAAGAAGTAAAGAAAATTTTGCCTTGTTGGGGATTACAATTTTCTCCTGAGAAGATATAAAGAGGAGAGTCTATTAATTATTTAGGATATAAAATAGGTCTACAAAAAATTAGATCCCAAGAGGTACAACTTAGAAGAGATTGATTATGGACTCTTAATGACTTTCAAAGATTATTTGGAGACATTTTCTATCTATGGACCACTGTTGGGATAAAAAATGATGATCTGAGTAATTTGTTCAAAACTTTAGAGGATGACAAGGACTTAAATAGTCCAAGAGAATTATTAGCTGAAGCTGACAGAGAATTAGCTTTGATGAAAAAGAAAGGACATGTGGATCTTGTGGATCCAAAGCTTGACTGAATTCTGGTTATTTTACCCTCTAAGCATCCTCCTACAGGAATTTCAATGCAGAGGGAAGATATTATATTGGAATGGATATTCCTACCAAATAAACAGAGTAAAACATTAAAATTTATGTGGAAAATCTCTCTGAGTTGATTTTAAAAGGAAAATTGAGACCTAATAAATTAGCAGTAATAGACCCAGCAGAAATTGAAGTACCTTTAACTAATAATGAAATTGGCAAATTATGGGCAGAAAATGAACCTTGGCAAAGAGCTTGCAGTAGTTTTTTTGGGGAGAGATTAACCACAAATATCCCCAAAGTGATAGAATTAAACTTACAAAAAGAGCTAACTGGATCCTGCCTTACACTGTATGGGAAACACCAATAGCTGGAGCCCCTAAATGTTATACAGACACAAACAAACAAAGAAAGGCAGGTTACAGTTCAGAAAATTTAAGTAAAGAGGTTCAAAGTTCTTGTGTTTTGGTTCAAAAATTGGAATTATATGCTATTCTGATGGAATTAATGGATTTTTCGGGACCTCTCAACATAGTTACTGACTCTCAGTATGCTGAAAGAGTGGTCTTACATATTGAAACTGCAGAGTTTACCCCTGATGAGTCAGAATCAACTTCATTATTTATTTAGTTATGAAATAATCAGGATTAAGAATCATTCCTTATATACAACTCACATCTGATCCCATACATGTCTGCAAGGGCCTCTAGCACAAGGTAATGATGAGATTGATGAACTATTGATAGGAAATGTGCTAGAGGCCTCAGAATTTCATAAAAGACATCATGTCAATAGTGATGTTTCAAAAAAGAATTTTTCCATAACCTGGCAACAAGCCAAGGAAATTATAAGGAAATGTCTTAGTTGTTTTTATAATCAAACTCCACTACCAGCAAGAAATAACCCACAGAGTACTCATAGGAATGCAATCTGGCAGATGGATGTGCTTCATTTTGTAGAATTTGAAAATTTGAAATATGTAAACCACACCATTGACACCTATTCAGGATTTCAATGGGCAACTGCTATGAGTTCAAAAAAGGCTGATTCTGTAATCATGCATTTGCTAGAAGTTATGGCCATCATGGGTATACCTGTACAAATTAAAACTGACAATGCTCCAGCATATGTCTCTGATAAAATGAAACAGTTTTTTTTTTTGCTTATTACAATATAAAGCATATTACAAGTATACCACATAATCCTACAGGCCAAGCAGTCATAGAAAGATCAAATTGAACTCTAAAGGATATGCTAAATAAACAGAAAGGGGTAATTAAATCCCCCAGAAATAGATTACATAATGCTCTATTAACTTTGAATTTTCTCAAACTAATGAGAAAGGAACAAAAGCTGTGGAGAGACATCAGATAATAGAAAAAACTACAGAACTAAATCAGCCTATATACTTTAAAGATGCACTTACCTCAAAATGAAAACCAGGATATGTGTTACAATGGAGGTAAGGTTTTACTTTTGTTTCTACAGGAGAGAAAAAGCTACTATCAAAATTTATAAATGTTTGATTTGAACAAGAGAGACCTCTTAATTAGAAGAGGTAATGGTTCATCAACCACCATGACCATTCAATTTAAACTAACTTATACCACTAACAAATGCTTTTCATTTAATTAGATATAACTGTCAAAAGGGAACCTCCCTAAAGTTAGGGTTGGGGAAGAGTTTTTGTTTTTGTCTTTCATGAGAATGAATGCTAAGGAATCTGAAGAACATTGGACAAATGAGATATCTGGAGAAAAAGGACAAATCATCCTGAAAAAAATGTCCCAAGAAAAAAAGTAAATTGGCCTATTGGTATATCACATATAAAATTTCATAAGTCCTCCTAAATGTTTGTTTCTACTGTTATCTACAGACATTTAACACAAATGGTCTTTATGTAGTTCCAGTTCCATTAAAAATTAAAGCTGGCTTTGGAGTTGGAGCATGGCTCTCTCCTCTAGACCCAAACATACTTGTTAAAAGAAAAAAAAAATCTCTGTATCAGAAGAGCCACCTGATATGGGACAGAAGGAAAATCAAAATTAAGGGACTATTCTATTGCCATTAATATCATAATTCCTTGGTTTTGTTTTGACTCTTTAAAACTTTTCTTTTTTTTTTTCTGAGACAGGGTTTCTCTGTGTCGCTTTGGTGCCTGTCCTGGATCTTGATATGTAGACCAGGCTCTCCTTGAACTCAAAGAGATCCACCTGGCTCTGCCTCCCAAGTGCTGGGATTAAAGGCATGTACCACCACCCCCTGGCAAAACTTTCCTTAAGGTATGAATTTTATATAAAAACTTATAAAATTATATATATATATATATATATATATATATATATATATAACTTTTGTCATGATGTTAATTATCATATAGAGTACCAACTAATTCTAGAAAAAAGGCTTCATCTAGCTTCCTGTACATGATTTTGGGTTTGAGTCTCTATCAGTTTTCTGCAGGGAAAACTAACTGTACCCAATGGCAACTTTGAAATCTCCAAAAAGATGATGGGTGTAACTTAACTGCAAAAACTCTGGGTTTGGTGTCCTAGATTTCAGCACCAAAATGTTAGTAAATTGATGGCTCAAACTGCAAGGAGACAGTTCAGCCCTAGAGGGTGAGGTATCCCAGACACCTGGAGATACTCAGAACAAGAGCTCTACCCTGAAGGTGTCCCAAACACCTAGAGCTGTTTAGCACAACTCTGATGGCTGGGACTGCAAAGAAACAGCCCAACCTTGGAAAGGAAATTTTTCTGACTTCTTGGGAGAGTCAGGCCTGGAACTGCTTCAGCAAGAAAGGGTATCCTGACTCTTTGGGAAAGTCATGATATACCTGTGTGATGGGGGATGGTCTCTCCGCAGGACACAGCAATCCTGCTCCTCTCCTGGAGAGCCACAGTCTCCAGCTCAGTGTTACCAGCTCTCTCTCACTCAGTCCACTATGGGACATCTTAGCAAGGTTCTTCTGTTCAGCTCCCCCTTGCTCAGCCCACTATGGGATGTCCCAACAAGGTTCTTCTGTTCAGCTCCCCCTTGCTCAATCCACTATGAGACATCTTAGCAAGGTTCTTCTGTTCAGCTCTCCCTTGCTCAGTCCACTATGGGACATCCCAACAAGATTCTTCTGTGCATACGAAAGCAGGACCCATCTTTCTGCATACAAGAAACACACCTCAAATTCAAAGATAAACACTACCTAACAATAAAAGGATGGGAAAAGACCTTCCAATCAAATGGTCTTAAGAAGCAAGCAGGTGTAGCCATCCTAATATCCAGTAAAATAGATTTTAAACTAAAATCAATCAAAAGAGATCAAGAAGGGTATTACATACTCATCACAGGAAAGATCCACCAAGATGAAGTTTCAATTCTGAACATTTATGCCCCAAACACAAGGGCAACCATATATGTAAAAGAAACATTACTAAAGCTTATAACACATATAAAACCCCACACATTAATAGTGGGAGACTTCAACACCCCACTTTCACCACTGGACAGATCTCCCAAATTGAAACTTAACAGAGAAATAAAGGACTTAACTGATGTTATGACTCAAATGCACTTAATCGATATGTACAGACCATTCCATCCTAACCAAAAAGAATATACTTTCTTCTCAGTACCCCATGGAACCTTCTCTAAAATCAACCACATACTTGGCCACAAAGCAAATCTCAACAGATACAAAACAATTGGAATAACCTCCTGCATTCTATCAGACCACCATGGTTTAAAGTTAGATTTCAACAACAACAAAAACTACAGAAAACCTACAATCTCATGGAAACTGAATAATGCTCAACTGAATCACCAATGGCTTAAGGAAGAAATAAAGAAATTAAAGACTTCCTAGAGATAAAAGAAAATGAAGATGTCACATATCCAAACTTATGGGACACTATGAAAGCAGTGCTAAGAGAGAAATTCATAGCACCAAATGTCCACATAAAGAAGTTGGAGAAATTTCACACTAGTGACTTAACAGCACACCTGAAAACTCTAGAACAAGAAGAAGCAAAGTCTCCCAGGAAGAATAGATGCCAGGAAATTATCAAATTGAGAGCCGAAATCAATAAAATAGAAACAAAGAGAACAATACAAAAAATTAATGAAACAAAGAGTTTGTTCTTTGAGAAAATCAACAAGATAGACAAGCCCTTATCCAAACTAACCAAAAGACAGAGAGAGAGCATCCAAATTAACAAAATCAGAAATGAAAAGGGGGACATAACAACAGACAATGAGGAAATCCAGAGAGTCATCAGGTCATACTTCAAAAACCTCTACTCCACAAAACTGGAAAATCTAAAAGAAATGGGTAATTTTCTGGATAGGTACCACATACCTAAGTTAAATCAAGACCAGATAAACTATTTAAATAGTCCAATAACCCCTCAGGAAATAGAATCAGTCATTAAAACTCTCCCAACCAAAGAAAGCTCAGGACCAGATGGTTTTAGGGCAGAATTCTACCAGATCTTCAAAGAAGAGTTAATAACAATACTCTTTAAATTGTTCCACACAATAGAAACAGAAGGAACATTACCAAACTTCTTCTATGAGGCTACAATTACCCTGGTTTCTAAACCAAAAAAGGATACAACAAAGAAAGAGAACTACAGACTGATCTCCCTCATGGACATTGATTAAAAAAAATGATCAATAAAATACTGGCAAAAAGACTCCAAGAACACATCAAAACAATTATCCACCATGATCAAGTAGGCTTCATCCCAGGGATGCAAGGGTGGTTCAACATATGAAAGTCTATCAATGTCATATAACATATAAACAGACTCAAAGAAAAAAAACACATGATCATCTCACTAGATGCAGAAAAGGCATTTGACAAAATCCAGCACCCCTTCACCATAAAGGTCTTGGAGCAATCAGGAATATAGGGAACATACCTAAATATAATAAAGGCAATTTACAACAAGCCAACAGCCAACATCAAATTAAATGGAAAGAAACTCAAAGCAATTCCACTAAAATCAGGAATGAGGCAAGGCTGTCCATTCTCCCCATACTTATGCAATATAGTACTTGAAGTTCTAGCCAGAGCAATAAGACAACATAAGGAGATTAAGGGGATACAAATTGGAAAGGAAGAAGTCAAGCTTTCCCTATTTGCAGATGACATGATAGTATACTTGAGTGACCCCAAAGATTCAACCAAGGAACTGATACAGCTTATAAACACCTTCAGCAACACAGCAGGATACAAGATCAACTCAAAAAAATCAGTAGCCCTCCTATATACAATTGAAAAACAAGCTGAGAAGGAAATCAGAGATACATCACCCTTTACAATAGCCACAAATTATATAAAATACCTTTGGGTAACACTAACCAAGCAAGTGAAGGACCTATGACAAGAACTTTAAGTCCCTGAAAAAAGAAATTGAAGAAGATGTCAGAAAATGGAAAGATTCCCATGCTCATGGATAGGCAGGATTAACATAGTAAAAATGGCAATCTTACCAAAAGCAATCTACAGATTCAATGCAATCCCCATCAAAATACCAACACAATTCTTCACAGACCTGGAAAGAATAATACTCAACTTCATATGGAAAAACAAAAAACCCAGGATATCCAAAAGAATCCTGTACAATACAACAACTTCTGGAGGCATCATTATCCCTGACCTCAAACTCTGCTATAGAAATACAGCAATGAAAACAGCTTGGTACTGGCATAAAAACCGACCTGTGGACCAATGGAATCAAATTGAAAATCCTAACATTAGTCCGCACACCTATGAACATATAATTTTTGACAAAAAAGCCAAAACTATACAATGAAAAAAAGAAAGCATCTTCAACAAATGGTGCTGGCATAACTAGATATCAACATGTAGAAGGTTGCAAATAGATCCATATCTGTCACTGTGCACAACACTTAAGTCCAAGTGGATCAAAGACCTCAACATAAATCCAGCTACTCTGAACCTGATAGAAGAGAAAGTAGGAAGTAGTATTGAATGCATTGGCATAGGAGATCACTTCCTAAATATAACACCAGTAGCACAGACACTGAGAGAAACAATCAATCAATGGGACCTCTTGAAACTGAGAAGCTTTTATAGAGCAAAGGATATGGTCAACAAGGCAAAGTGACAGCCTACAGAATGTGAAAAGGTCTTTACCAACCCCACATCTGACAGAGGACTGATATCCAGAATATATAAAGAACTCAAGAAATTAGATGTCAAAATGCCCAACAGTCTAATTAAGAAATGGGCTATAGAACTAAAGAGAATTCTCAACAGAAGAAACTCAAATGGCTGAAAGACATTTAAGGAATTTCTCAGCATCCCTAATCATCAGGGAAATACAAATCAAACCGACTCTGAGATATCACCTTACACCTGTCAGAATGGCTACAATCAAAAACACTGAAGACAGTTTATGCTGGAGAGGATGTGGAGCTAGGGGAACTCTCCTCCACTGCTGGTGGGAATGCAAGCTTGTACAACCACTTTGGAAATCAATATGGCCCTTTCTTAGAAAATTGGGAATCAATCTCCCCCAAGATCCAGCTATACCACTCTTGGGCATATACCCAAGGAATGCTCCATCATACCACAAAAGCACTTGCTCAGCTATGTTCATATCAGCATTGTTTGTAATAGCCAGAACCTGGAAACAGCTTAGATGCCCTTCAACTGAAGAATGGATAAGTAAATGTGGTACATATACACAATGGAATACCACTCAGCAGAGAAAAACAATGACATCATGAGGTTTGCAGGCAAATGGATGGATCTAGAAAAAATCATCCTGAGTGAGGTAACCCAGACTCAGAAAGACAAACATGGTATGTACTCACTCATAGGAGGATACTAGATGTAAAACAAAGATGACTAAACTGTTACTCACAACTCCAGGGAGGCTACCTAGAAAACAGGACCCCAAGAAAGACACAGGGATCATCCAATGACAGAGAAATGGATGAGATCTACATGAACAACCTGGGCGTGAGTGGGGGTAATGAAGGGCAAGGGTTGAGGGAAAGAGAGCTTAGGGGAGCGGGAGATCCCAGCTGGATCAAGAACAGAGAGGGAGAACAAGAAATAAGAGTCCATGATAAATGAAGACCACATGAGAATAGGAAGAAGCAAAGTGCTAGAGAGGTCCACAGAAATCCACAAAGAGAACTCCACAATAGACTGCTGACAATGGTCGAGAGACAGCCTGAACTGACCTACTCTGGTGATCCGGATAGTTGGAGCTCCAGGAGTCCAAATGGCAAGAAAGAGGGGGGGGGTTGTATGAGCGAGAATTATTGAGACCAAAGTTGGAAAAAGCACAGGGACAAATAGCCAAACGAATGGAAACACGTGAACTATGAACCAATAGCTGAGGAGCCCCCAACTGGATCAGGCCCTCTGGATAAGTGATACATTTGATGAGCTTGATCTGTTTGGGAGGCATCCAGGCAGTGGGACTGGGACCTGTCCTCAGTGCATGTGCTGGCTGTTTGGAACCTGGGGCTTATAGAGGGACACTTGGCTCAGCCTGGGAGGAGGGGACTGGACCTGCCTGCACTGAATCTACCAAGTTGAACTCAATGCTCAGGGGAGTCTTTGCCCTGGAGGAGATGGGAATGGGGGGTGGGCTGGGGGGAAGGTGGGGGAGGTGCGGGAGGGGGAGAACAATGGAATCCGTGGCTGATATGTAAATTTAAATTATATTATATAATTTAAAAAAAGATTCTTCTGTGCAGAAGAGAGTAAGGGTCTTCACTGATAACTCTTTTGAAAAAGAGGTTTATTTGGGAAGGAGGAGTCCAGGAGAGTAGCTGCCTCTACCAGGATGGAGAGAACAGCTCACAACTGACCAGGCAGGGCGGTTTATATAGGATGTCTAGGGGACGGAGTCAACTGTGATTGGTTAGTTTATTTTCTGGCCAGGGATTGGCCAATTTTGTGGGCAAGGGGCAGAGATGGCCCTGATTTCAAGGCCAAACTGTGTTTCTTTCACTGGCCTTTCTTGGCTTTTTGACACTACCTCTAGGGCCAGGGCACATTTCTTTCACTGACTGATTCTAGGGGCCAAGAGTGTTATTTTGGTACTAGTTTCAGAGTCAGAGCATATTACCTGGGTTCTGGGTTTGGGGATAAAGTGTTCATTTCTGTGGCTCAGGTCCCAAACACAGGCTGGGTTTCTTGCCCTGGTCCTGAGCCCTAGGGCCAGGATTCTGCTGTCCTGCTCTGTGATTGGTTAATTTCACAAGTCAGTTGGACAGGGGCAGAGATGGCTCTGATCTGAGCTAAACTGTGTTTCTCTCACTGGCCTTATCTGAGCCATCCTTCCCTAATTCTGGGCTCCAGGGTCAGGGTTGGTTTCTTTAGCCAGCCCCTTTCCCCTACAATGGGGTGTAGCAGGAATCTTAGAAGTTCTTATTAATAAAATCAAACCTGAGCCAGGTATTGGGGTGAACTGGAAGATCAGAGAACCAGAACAAGCCACAGCTACCTCACCTCGCCGGATCCTCAGTTGGTCTTGTTTCCTCAGACTGGAGGCCTCTGAGTGCTCATTCAGAATGGGTCTCAGCTGAACTGCTGCTTAAAAGCCTGAATGCTTAACCAGGTCAAATGCTTAACCACGCCAAATGCTCCTAGTTTCTGGTCCTCATGCCTTATATACCTTTCTGCTTTCTACCATCACTCCCTTGGATTAAAGGCATGGGTCACCATGCTTGGCTGTATCCTTGAACACATCGATTTCTGCCTCTGGAATGCTAGGATTAAGGGTGTGTGCTACCACTGCCTATCCCCATGTTTAATACTGTGGCTGTTCTGTCTCTGACCCCAGATAAGTTTATTAGCATGCACAATATTTTGGGAAACACAATACCACCACAATGGAGCCCCATAATGATGATTCCATCAGGATGATGATAATACCACTAAGATGACAAATACAACCCAAAGATCAGCTTTGGATTACAAACTGCTCAGGCAATTTTGAGATGGCTAGCTGAGATGATCCAACATCATAGACTACTTGAGCAAGGACTTGAGATAAGACCTGAACTTTCCCATTATGCAGAAACTGGACAAATGATACAGATAACTCTCATAGGACTTGACAATTAACCCCCACAATTTTTCTTTTCAGGATCCCCTAAAGATGCCTTCATCCCCAGCCAGCAGGAAGTAATTTTAAGAACACAACATCCACATTTCCAAGAGATGGGGTGGGTGGTTTTTGGTCTTTCAATGGGATATGGATAATTGTCACTGTTTGGGATGGTTGGTTACAAGTTGTTATTGTTAATGATCAGGAAAAAGGCTAAACAAAGGAGATTAAATTTAGGGTTCTTGATGAAAAAAAGGAGGATATAGATATGATAAGATAAAAAGTAGATTATTGAATCTACTCAAAAAATATAGAAATGATAGAATAAAGGGTAGATTATTGAATCTACTCTGAAAGGAAAGAAGGGGAGGATATAGATATGATAAAATAAAAAGGTAGATTATTGAATCTACTTTTAAAAAGCAACTAGTAGTTTTAAATATTTTATATTGGATTGAATTTTTGCATATTGTATAAAATGTATATTGATAGAAATTTGGGATTGATTTTGTTAGAAAATACTCTACATATATTTCTAATATTGTTCAAGGTATTGTACCTATACAGTTCATTTAATAATGTAGTGCAATTTTCTAGTCCTTGAAAGTTATTACCAACTATTTAGGATAATAAAGAAATAAAAGTTAGTAGCTAGTCATTACAATCAAACTTGTAGTTATGTTAGGTATGTTTTCAAGGTCAAGCAGAAATATATTTTAAATAGACAGGTCATATTCAAATGCTTCAGAGATCTACAGAATATGACATTTAAGATGTTTTAAAAACAGATTTTTTTTTTATGATAATGAGACATGTCTGATCCTGGCAGCACCAATATACTTCAGAGAAGATGATGGGCATTGAAGAAACTGCATAGGGAGTTTACTTTCATTGTGGCAAAAGTTAGCCATGGGGCAAGAAAATGCCCTTGCCTCGACTGCTGACAGTATGCTGTCCAAATGGACAAGCAGGACACAAAATAAAGGACTTCTAATCCTTGCCAAGACAAGGTAGGAAAGCTCTTTAGAAAATCCTGTTTCACAGATGATTCTGTTAGATATGCTAAGCCTGTAGTCTGAAGATGGATGCTCCAACATTGCAGAGAAATCTTGGATGACTGTCTAGGCAGCCAGCTGCTTCTGTCATTTCTCACATTTTTTGGAAGTCACTTGTTTACACTTCCTGCTTAATATTATTTCCTTCTCAGGTCTCTGAGGGAGTTAAAGATTAGATAGTTATAGTTTTTCTTGTTAACAAATTCAGAAAAGAAACTCACTAAGAGGTGTAAAGTGTATAAGTTTGAAAGACATCAAAAGATAGTTTTCAGTTGGTAATTCAAGTTAGGATAGAAAGCAAATTAGGTACATTTTGGACTTACCAAAATAGAATGAGCAATGGAGTTCTTTTGTTTGAATGTCAACGAACTGGATATTGTTAATGTAATTCTTGACTGTATATGTTGTATATATTTATTGTAGTTATTGTATGTAGTTTTTCTTATATTAGTTATAATCTTCTTTTATTATTTTAGACAAAAAGGGGGAATGTGGTGATATATTGTGTACCTTAATAAACTTATCTGAGGATTAGAGGACAGAGCCAGCCTCTAGATTAGACATAGATGCCAGACAGTGGTGGCACACACCTTTAATCTTATCACTTGGGAGGCAGAGATCCATCTGGGTCTCTGTGAGTTCAAGGCCACACTGGGAACAGAGCCAGGTGTGGTAGCACACACCTTCAATCTTAGCACTTGAGATCTCATGCCTTTGCTTGGGAAGCACATACAAGTATTACAGGAAGTGATATGACTGGGTGGAGAATGGTATATAAAGCATGAGGAGACAGGAACTAAGCAGCAGTTCAACTGACCCTCAGGGGTGAAGACTCAGAGGCTTTCAGTCTGAGAATTTGTGGAAAAAGGATTGGCTGAGGAGTTGGTGAGGTGAGGTTCACTGTGGTTTGCTCTATTTCTCTGATCTTTCAGCTTTCACTCCATTATCTGGCTCCAGGTTTTCTATTAATATGACAGTTTAGTAATTCATGTTACACCCTATCTCCAGTTTCCATTTAATCTTGGAAAACTTTCCCCAGTCTTCTCTCCTTGCTTTCCCTGGAGACAGCCTTGGCAGTTTGGAATAAACTTTTCCCTTTTCATGGATAGAGCTGCTGTTTTGGTTTCTTTGATGAGTCCATTTTCATCAGGTACAAATTTTACTTTAAAAGGGGCAATAAAACTACTTTACATGTAAACGGGGCTTTTTTCATCACAATGGCAACTGTTAAAGTAATTTTTATTCATGACAGTGTGTGTGGCAGTGAAATTAATCAAGCCAAAAAAGTCACTAAATTAAAGATGTTGTATTAACACTTAATGGGAGTACATAAGCAAGTGATATTGATATATAGGATATAGATATGATAGGATGAAAGGGTAGATTAATGAACCTACTTTTAAAGAGCAACAACTTGTTTAGAATGTTTTACATTGCTATGGATTTTAGTTTATTGATACAAATTTAAAGTTAATTTTGTTATACTGTGTGTATTTCTACTCTTGTTTAAAGTATTATGTTTGTGAAGCTCATTTAAATTCTAATGGATAATTAAAAATACAGATTAATATTTAGTCTTCTATGATAGTCAAACTAATAGTCATGTTGTTTTCTAGGTATACATAGATATAATTCAATTAGGTAGGTAATCTTTAAACACTTCAAAGACCTACAGAACATGGCATTTAAAATGTTTTAAAAATTTAGACTTTCTGGGCAATGAGACATGTCTGCTCCTAGCAGCACCAATTTACTTCAGAGAGGAGGATGGGCATCAAACATACTCTGTATGGAATTTATCTTCTTGGCAAAAATAGCCATTTGGGTAAGAAACTGTTCTTGCCTGGACTGCTTGATTGACTGGACATGCAGGACCCATTGGAAAGTGACCACTGAACTTTGCTTGGCAAAATGGTCCTTCAGGTTCCTGCTTCACAGAGGAAACTGCCAGACATTCTACAGGACACAAAGAAAAGTGACTGAAAGACTCTAGGCCTGTGGGCTGAAGACAGATGCCCCAACTTTGCAAAGGAACTTTGGATGACTGTCCAGGCTGCCAGCTGTCTCTGTCTACTCTTGCAAGACTCCCAAAAGTTATTTGTGTCCTTCTCCCATTTCTCAGGCAATATTCTTGACTTCCTTCTGAAGTCATTGATGTAGTTGAAGACTAGATAGTTATAATTTCCTTAATTATGATAAAAGATAAGTTAGATATGAAACCTTAGACTCACAAATATAGGATAGATAGGATTTCTTTAATTTTGCCAAATACAAATAGACTAGATGTTATACATAGACTAGATATTGTAACTGTAATTTTTGCTTGACAACTGTTTTGTTATATGTAATTTTAATAGATTAAAGTTAAAACCTTCCTTTTGTTTAGACGGAAAAGGGGAAGTGATGGGGAATGTCTTTCTGTATGCTGTGAATGTGTTGCTCTGATTTGGTTGATAAATAAAACACTGATTGACCAGTAGCCAGGCAGGAAGTGTAGTATAGGTGGAACAAACAGAGAAGATAATTCTGGGAAGAGGAAGGCTGAGTCAGGAGTCACTAGCCAGACACAGAGGAATCGAGATGTAAAAGTACCAATAAGCCACAAGCCATGTGGCAACTTATAGATTAATAGAAATGGGTTAATTTAAGATATAAGAACTAGATAGCAAGAAGCCTGCCACGCCATACAGTTTATAAGTAATATAAGTCTCTTTATGTTTACTTGGGTCTGAGCAGCTGCAGGAACAGGGTGGACACAGGAAAACTCCAGCTACAAGCAAGCAAAAGTGCCTGTCTTGTCCAGTTGTGGGGGTGTTAGTTTTGAAGAAGCACCACAGCATGTTGTAATGATGTATGAAAAGATCCTCTCCTCAGCCCATAGCAGAGTCTCTAAAGGAGTTATACAGCTTAACTCAGCCCTGCTGTGTATGCTGCTGTAGAGCTAGAACATGTACAGGGCAGGAACATGACCAAGTTCACATAAGAGAGACCCTGGTGTCACATTCAATTCTTGAATTATCCCATTACATTCATCAATATCCATGTGGGATATGAAGTGCTGGTATTCTTAAAGTTCCAGATATTAAAACTTGAAAGAGCTAAATAACTTAACACCCCTGACCCCTCAAAAAGAAAAAAAATCTAGCTGCAAATGCAAAGTCAAGCTTCACCCCAGACACACTCCCATTAGAGATGATCCTTTTCTCCTTGACAACACATACACATTCCTATTATCTTCTTAATTCCAAGGGTTTCATTGGAGAGTGGGGATGGTGCAGAGAGGAAACATGCTCCCCATACTCACACTGACAAATTACTATCCAATAGGCTTAGGAAAGCACCCTGTCCTCAGACAAATAAGCCCCAATGGGGGTCTCACCTCAGCATTGCTCTTGTGAAGCTGCATTCCATCTGGTTCCAATTCTCCATCTGTAGCATGGATATAGCAGAGCCTCCAAGGATAGGTTGCACAACCTTCAGGGTGTATCTTCTTCATTCTTCAGCTCATATTTTAGGTCAGTTTATATTTTTAAAAAATTCATCAAGTTTGATGCCCATTATTTGAGAGACAGAAGGAAATTTCCATTTTTGTATACTGATCGGTATTTCCTTTCTCCCCACCTGTGTTCCAAACCACTGGCCCTATTGTCTGCTCACTTTACTCTCCTGCCCACCATTTGTCTTCCTCATCAAAGTCTGTCCTCATGGTGGGATTTATACTCTTCCCTGTCACTACCACATTGCTTTCTCTGTGAAGCAACAAGAACAGAGAAAGCAAGAATCCACTGCATGCTAGGCAGTTCACATGCTTTGTGTAAATCAAGTCCCTAAAATTGAATCACAAATAAATTATTGGCAGAACCAAACTGAACTTCAGGCCAAGACAGACCCAGAACCTACTTGCTATTAGAACTCACCCCTCTAGGGGACAATTTACTTAATTGAAGTATTTATAGATCACCCTTATTTTCTCACCAGAAATGGGAAGGACCCATTGTCCAACGTGGGAGAATGAATCTTTTCAAATCATGCTTACTCTTTTTCTAGACCAGAATGTTACATGTGAAAGAGTTAGCATTTCTGTTTTTTTTTATAACGATGTTACTCTATATAAATGTCTAGTTTAACAACCAAGTCAATTTTCTAGTCTTGTGTTTCCCACATTTGTACAGCAACTTGATGACATATCTTCTCAATATTTTTTAAAGAATTAAAAAGAAAAAACAATGAAAGCAAAAAACCCTTTAAGAAAGAATATTCCCTCCTGTATTATAGAATGTCAACATGAAATCAATGACTGAAGAGGAAGTTGCCACTTCTGTGTGATCATGCTGAAAATGGAAACCACCTGACATGGATATGGGGTTACAGATGTGGCACTTGCCTTCTCTTACCATAGCCCATTCCTTCCTCATTGTTTATAATAATCAACTATCCAGACAGGGTTTCTGTGTAACAGCCATGGCTGTATTGGAATTGGTAGCTGCTACACTGACCAGAGGGTGATTTGTGAGCTGCCTGGTCTACAGGTACTAGTCACCTGAGCCTGGCCCTTCCTGGGGGTTTGGGCTGCAGGTTCTACAGGGCAGAGAAACTCACTAGCAGCTACCTGTAAAAGGGAAAAATCAGTAGCCATCTTGAGAGATGCTCCCCCCCCCTCCCTAAGGGTATTTGCTGACCAGCAGTTTTAGAACTGACCAGAAGTTGAACTCATTGGAAGATAAGGCTGAAACAATAAATCTATATATCCTGGATTGATAAAACAGGATATGGGGAGTAGTGGACTCAACTGACCAGAAATTGAACTTAGGGGAGAGTATGACTGGAACAATAAATCTGAATGTATATATATATCCTGGATTCAACAAAAGCAGGACATAGGGAGTAAAAAATTTATGTCTCTGTAGATACCCTGAATCCTGTTAGCCATCAGTAACCTCATACTTATAGTTCAACCAGTAACTTCAAAGAACTACCTCACCCCTAGCCCCCTCATCCAATTCCAAGCTACATGTAAATCTTTCCTATATAACCCCTTAAAGTGAGTGCTCAGGGTCATCCTCCTCCACCCACCCTGTCAGATGTTGAACGTTGGATGTGTGGACCAAGTCCCAGGCTTGCTTATTCTGTTATTAAAAAAAACCTCTGTGTGCTTGCATTGGATATCAGCTCTGCGGTGGTCTTGCTTGAGGGTCTTGTGGCCTAGGCACAACACCTGTATACTTTAGGGTTTGGTCATGCAAGTAGCCCCAGTAGGGACACAAGGGGCTCAGATCCATGTGGTTGGGACTGAGCCCACTTGCTGCTGCTGTAGCAGCTGTGGTCAGAAGCTACAGAGAGTATGGGGGTCTTTTTGTCACATGAGCACCACTTATTATGATCAATCCATGTGAATATTAAATGGGTAACAGAATTTATTAAAATATAAATTGAGGAAATACACTCACAATTACAGAATGAAGTAGACAGTAGAAGTTGTCCTCTGATCTGATTGGGAACGAATTCATCTCTCAGCCAGGAGCTGGGAGAAGGAGCCTGTGTCCCTTCTCCAACTCCTTATCAGAGGTCACGTACCATGGCAGCAAGCACTGCCTCCTTTGGGACATATAGCCCAAGGTCATGGAAAGAACAAATACTGTTAGGATCCTGCCCTCACTCTTGCACATGTGCAGCTCGGGGTCTTGCATCTTACATCATTAGGGGGCATTGGTGACTATGTATGCACGGCATGGGCATGGTCAGGCAATCTGTGCCTTAAAAGCTGGATGCAGACCCCATCATGCTCTTTCTGCTTTCTGCTCTCTGCTTCCTGCTCTGCTCCCCTCTCCCCCACCCCACCATCTTTCTCTCTCACCAGGCCTGGTCCCCTACCCCCCTTTTCCTCCAAATAAAGCTCTGAATACTGATACTGGGTTCTGTCATGACCATGACCTTTCCATGCAGTAACCAGCGCTGCTACCAGTGCCGATTATTATCCTTTCAAATACCATTATAATCAAACTTTTGTCTAAATAATAAGTTTCTAATCTTAATGCAAACTATATACAATAAGAATAATTATCAAGTATTGTCCATAAAAAAAGGTAATAACATAAACAAAAATGGAACTACAACCAACAAGAATAACATCAAATAAGAGACACATGCTAAAATCCAGAGAAGTCTGGAGCATCCCTTCTCCAGCTCCTTATCAGAGGTCAAGCACTGCCTCCTTTGGAGTGTATAGCTTGGGGTCATGGGTGGAGCAAATACCACTACAATCAACCTTTAGGGGCTAAACATGGACAAGAATGTAGCACTAGGCAGTCTCAACACTGATGTTTCCACGCAGCAAACACAGAAGTGTTAAGCAAGGCTTCTCCAGATGACTAACTGGAAATCTCACAGCTTGTCTCCTAGGTGAACCTGAGTCAGTGACTGAGGTTGCACCAAGACATATGGACTCAGAGGACCCAAGTGTCTTCCCACTGTGCAAATTAAGGTGTTTACAATCAACAAGAATTTGACCTTTGATGGTTCTTAGATAAATTCACATTCATAAAGGGATTTCTCCTCCATTCAAAACTGCCAAAAAAAAATGCAGAGATAGCTCTGTAGGATAGGTTTAAAGTTACTCTGTCATTTTCAACTTTACATATAGTCAGTGAGAGAGCTGATTTCAGGAGACAATTGTTCCTGAATATGCTTGACACGTGTAAAAATTGTATAAAAATACATATTATATATATATATATATATGTTGTATAGCTGTATATACATTTTATAGTTTCCAGCTCTTTTGTGTAGTTCCCAACAGATGCAGTCATTTATAAAAAAAAAAAAAAAAAAAAAAAAAACTGACCAAAACATCCAATTGGGCAATTTCAAGAGAGGATCATGGTAGTAATATGATAGCAGGAAAAGTTGTCATCTCCTTTATTGTGTCATCATAAAACCCTTGCAGAGACTATAAAAATACTGTATTTTTTTTTGTCAAAGCTTTTTGCTTATCATAGTTATATCCAAGTTTCAATGGTTAAGTAACCTGGTATTTCACATAGTTGTATATAACAGGTGGAAAGAGATGATTGAGGTGACCATCCTATGCAATGATTTGCATTATATTTTCACTTCAAGTCATACTTAAGTGAAATAATTTTCTGTGAATAATTATTTAACATGAGCTATCTTCTGCTTTTGGAAAACAGTGATGGCGCAAGAGAAAAATTTTGCCATTGTGTTTCTAATTTTCTCTTCTCAGTTGCTCTCCTATTAAAACAACAACAACAACAACAACAAAAACAACTGGCACACAGCCTGGTGCGGAGCTCACAATGAACCCATCTGAGGAGGGGGAACGCGCTGGAGCCGGGAGGGTCTCAGGGGGCGAGGAGACCGGAGGCGGTCCGGAGCACAGGAGCTTAGTACCCCCCGAAAAAAATAAAAAGCCTTCAAATTATCCCCTGCCGCACACACACACACACACACACACAAAATAATAATAATAAATATTAATGGCTCAAAAATGAAAAAAAAACTGATAAAGTACATCACATTACTTTCTTGGATTTGAATCTCGTGGCCAGTTTTAACTAAAACTTCTGTGTCCTCTGAACATTTTACTCCTACCCACTGAACCTGTATTCAGTAATCAATAGTTTCTATTCAGTGCTTGTCTTCACCTTAGGAAGTGTGTGTGTGTGTGTGTGTGTATGAGAGAGAGAGAGAGAGAGAGAGAGAGAGAGAGAGAGAGAGAGAGAGAGAGAGAGAGAGAGAGAGAGAGAAGGGGGTATCAAACCCAAGTCCTCTGGAAGAGCAGCCAGTGCTCTTAACTACTGGGCAACCTCTGCAGCCCCACTGATGTTTAATCTTGGGACAATCTCAGTATATTTCCCATGATAAGCATGAACTCATGCTGTAGTTCAAGCAGACCTTGAACCTATTTGTGATCTTTTGGCCACAGCCTCTAGATAGCAAGAATTACAGCTGGTCCTGTGCTACTGAGCTCAGCTACTTAGGACATTTTAATAAAGGAGATAAGGAATAGGAACAAGCAGGATGAAGCCTGAGGCAGAATCATCTCAGCCCTCTGCCATACAATGGCAGTGAGGCTATTTCCATGAAGCAGAGTTAATAAAGATGCTACAACAGAACAATGTTGGGGTAGAGGAACACAAAGGTACAGTTAGGGCTTCGAAGGCCCCAAATAGCTTGATTTTTATTCTGTATACCATGAGCAGTCTTTACCAAGTTTTTAGCAGAAAAGTTATAGTTCAGTGATTTTGGAACAACATGACTTACTGCTTTGTGAAAATAGAGATTGAGGCAAAAACCAACTCAGGCAGACAGGTTAGATGTGTGAATGATTCCATTTTTGTTTATAGTGATTTTTTCTGGGCAAGGCTGACACTGCTAATCTAATACTGCTTGTTGGGTGCATAATTTTAACCTACTTCCTAAAACTTATTTGTAACTATGAAGCTAGTATTCAAGACAGAAAAAAAAAAAAACACTTGAATCACCCAACAGATAAGTTCCCAACTAAGATCAAATAGGGCAACACCCTATTCTTGTTTCCACCTTCATATATAAACAAGTGCTCTTTTCAAGTTCCATTTATTGACATGGTGTTTTGTTTTTGTGTATAATGTTTGTGTTTTCTGTGGTTGATTTTGCTGTTTAAAATGATCCTCATTATAGTTTTAAACACAAAATACACACATGTATAAGCTTCATCGAGGCATAAGTTCTACTGCTGTTGGCTGTGAATTCAGTGTTCATCAATCAACAATAAGGTTCTTCTAGAAAAAGAAACAGGAAACTCCCTAAGATCCATGTGAGACCAATGCTGAAAGTGCTGAAGAGAGCCTTAGAGTACAGTAAATGGAAGAAGATAAAAAACAGGCCAAGTTTGTGGGTGGATGAAATACCAAAGATTAAAAGCCACAGTAGACAGGATTATTTGGGTACTGAAAGCCAAAGAACTTTGGGTCATGTTCCCTGGGGTGGGGAAAACCATGTCGGAAGAAAGATTGAGCTTATGGATGAATCAGGTTCCACATATAAAGAAGCTGAATGATTTAGAAACAGCTGCCAAAGCAGTTGAGCTAAACCAGCTGGATAAGGCAGTCAGATAGAGTCATGAGACTCAGCTGGATTCAACTGATCTGGGTTACAAAGACGTCTGTTCCAAGTTGTGCCTCAGCCATCCCCATTCACCAACATGCTAGGCAGGCTGCTGGCCATCTAGGCCATTTCCCATTGCTGCACGCTCAGCAACCCCAAAAGGCAGGGATATGTTTCTCTGCCCAGGTTCCTAGACACAGTCTGAAGCAAAGAACAACAATGGATCGATTTCACACTTAATACTGCCTGCTTATCATGTCATACAAATTAGCCACACCTAGATTCTTTCAGTAACATTTTATTTCTTCAGTGTCTTTCTTAACTCCATAAAACAAGAAGCTGCTTTTGGATATGTTTCAGTATAGTACCTAATTGTGTTGGTATGCCCCAAAATAAAACCACAAATATGAACAAAATCTGCTTGATGTTATACAAGAAAAGGACTGTGTGGAAGAGCACATTTCTAACACCGATAAGACTAATTTGTTTTACAATGGCAAGTGGTGTTTGAGTTGATAAGAATCTTGCAACCAGAGATCCACAGGAAACTGACCCTTTATTTCCTAGCTAAGGAGCAACAGCTTGGTATGTACTAACTTGGAGTTTGCTATCACCTCATAAAGCAAAGCTATGAATAACACTAATCAGCTGCTGTGTTGACCAATGAATTGGAAGTAGAGGGGTACTATTTAGTGTCCACACAGAGATTTTCAAGCCACAGTATTATCTACTGTTCTTGCTTTTCCACTAAACACATAGCTACCAATATGCTGGTCTTTGGCTGCTCCACAAGCCAGGGCCAGACCAGAAAATATAGAAGTGATGCAATGATAATTGTGGCAGAGGGAGGTAACAAGCTGCAAGCCATAAAGCTTTGAGAGATAATTTTCACTACAACATAGCTTATTCTCTACAGATACAGGCCGCTGCTGTACAGTCTAACCAAAACATCATGTTATCTTGGATAAAGAAGTTATCAGTTGAGTTGATACACAGCAATACAGCCAACACACTTTGCTGATGGAGTGAAGAGGAATGACAGAGGGATCTGGGCACAAGATGACATAAGATTTGGGGGTCTGAGCAGTTGGGAACATGATGCTCCTAGGGACTGATAATAAGAGTGGTGCTGGAAGAGAAAAAGATTGGGAAAGACTGACAATTAAGTTTGGAATGCACAAAGTTTGATGTTCCCATTTGGTATCCAAGTAGAGATAACAGTCAGTTGACATTTTGGAGATAAGTCCAAGTAAAGACTCAAGTTTTGGTACATTAAGGAGAGTGCTGGGAACTATGCAACTAAATTTCAACATCAGGGAAGCCAGGTGAATGGAGACTAAATCCAAGAGTATGCTGTCATCAGAGGTCACCAGAAAAGGATAAAGTAGCAGAGGAGACTGAAGCAGGAAGCCATTGAGAAACAGCATTGTTCTGACAGCCAGCGAGTGAAAGCCTTCCAGAGAAGCTGGGAGCAGTTTGACTGTCAAATGCTGCCAATAACAGTCAAGTAAGAAAGATGAGAAGCAGCATTCAGGTTTTACATGATAGTTGCCCTTCAATGAATAGTTTCAAAGGAAAAGCTTCATCCTCAGGGGGGTTTCCAAGAACCTAGTTTCAAAGGAAACTTTGAGTTTCTGCTTTCATAAGAAAAAGAAAAAAAAAGGCCTAATCCCAGTGTTCTTAAGAAAATAGGGAAGATTAATGGTAAACAAGCATGGAAATTTGTCAAAGCTTAAAACTGAGCCAGCTGGCAAGGGTCCCACTTCGGTATCCCAAGGAAGAGAAGGAGAGAAGGGTGGATTTGAGGCTGAGAGGCAATAGACTGATAACCAGCACCCTTCCCAAAGGGATTTTTTTTTAATCTTTAAAATAGATGGGGAGATAGCTCAGTCAGTAAAATAACTTGCCTTGAAAACAAGAGCACTGGTCGCTTGGTCCAGGTCTTCAAAGTCCATGCTTGCTGAAGACATCCACGGCCTGCCTGACAGCATGCCATTATGATGAGCAAATACATAGTGGAGAAATAGAGAAAGAGAAGCAGAGAAGTTCACATGCTGTAGAAAAAGACAGAACTGAAGAAATGAAGGAAGTAAGGAACAAGCTGATGTGGGTGGCCTGCTTGCCACCCAGGACGAGGGTAATGTCTAGGCCCAGGCTGCTGCCAAAGACCATGTCTGGGTCTATAGTCCTGTTGCAGTTGGGTCTGTGTTGATGTCCATGGCCCATGTTACCACAGGTGCCATAAGAACCATGCATGTTGAAACCTGAGGGCTCTGCTGAGCTGGCCCCACCCTTCATTGACCCTGGGATAGCTGGCCCTGCCCCTCCCTGGACACTGTGCCCCCATGAGAGTTGCCCCTCATCATTCAGGAGAGATTGCCCCATTTCTTACCACAGACATGGTAGAGCTTGTCTCAATGTCATGGAGGTGTGGGAGAGCTGGTCTCTATGGCAAGGGGGCATGGGAGAGCTGGCCCTGCCCCTCTGAGGAGTGGAGAAGTCCTGACCAGCTCAGCTACTACCCAGGACCACATCCTAGGCCTTGAGTTGGCCCACCCCATCTATGACCTGCTAGAGAATGTGAAGGAACTGGTCTTGAGGAATGATAGCTGCAGGAGCTCCATGACTCGGGTCAACAGCAGGATATCCTAGAAGAGTTTTGGTAAGGGTCTGGTAATGATGGTGTGCCAGAGGCCAGAGGCCTTGAACCAGACCAATGACTCATTGCAATGAACATTTGTGGGTGGGGCTGATTGGACAAAAGGGTGTACTGCTGTGACACATTGGTGCTCCCAATGCCACTAGGAGGAATGAAAAGATGCTAAAGAGACAGAAAAGATAGAGGAGCAAGGTGGTTTTTTTGTCTGTTTTAAATTCATTAGTTTTCTGGGTTTTCTTGGTGGGGGGATACTGCAGGGGTGAGGGCTGATATGACAGGACTAGGAGGTGAGCAGGATTGGTGTGTATGATGTGAAATTCCCAAAGAATCAACAAAGAATTATGTTATTTAAAAAAAGAAAGCATGAGGACCTGAATTCAGTCTTCAGAATCCATATTTTAAAAAAAGCAAGGCATCATAGTGTGTGCTTGTAACCCCATCGCTGGAGAGTAGGCACATCACTGAGGTGCCATGGCAAGCCAGCATAGCCTCCTTAGTGAGTCCCAGGCCAGTGAGAGACCTGTTTCAAAAGAAAGAAAGGAAGGAAGAAAGAAAGAAAGAAAGAAAGAAAGAAAGAAAGAAAGAAAGAAAGAAAGAAAGAAAGAAAGAAAGAAAGAAAGGGAAGAAAGAAAAGAAAAAGAAAAAATGGTGAACAGCACCAGAGGAAGGACACCTGATGCTGTTCTCTACCTCTACATGTGCATAAACATTTACCAACACACACACAAGTTCACCTGCACACACATGAACACAAGCACATACATAGAAAATGTTTCTCATTTTATTTCTCTGTACACATAACAGGGTTCTCTTAGAACCACATTTAATGACTAAGTAAAGTTGAGCTTAATGGTCCTCAACCTTCCCTAATGATAAAACTTACCTGGAATCTTTGTTTAAAATACAAATTTTGGACCCTCCCTAAGAGACTAAGAAATAGTTATTTGGGATATCTTAGTAATGTGCTCTCTCTGTCTCTGTCTCTGAATATATATATCTATATGTGTGTGTGTGTGTTATATACATGTGTATGTATTCAAGTGTGTTACTATTTTTCTATGCAATCACTCTCTACCATATTTTTTGAAACAGGGTCTCTCACAGAGCCCAAAGCTTGCCAGACCAACTAGAATAGCTGGCCAGAAAGACCTTGAATCCTTCTGTGTCAGTCTACCCCCAGGGCTGGGACTATAAGCGTGCATGGTCATGCCTGGCTTTTACCTGGGTGTTAGAATCCAAATTCAGTTCCCCATGTTTGTAGGACAATCACTTTGTTGACTGAGTCATCCATCTCTTAAGTCCCCGCTCTATACTGTTACTAAGAGTACTGTATCGTTTAGATCTTTTGGCAAGTTTGTAAACATTAGTTGAGGAAATAGTTTTCTCAGTATTCAAATCATAACTGCATTGCCTTAATTTTAATATTAATCTAAGTTTAATGATATGTGACATGCATATGTCTAAATATAGTTCATTATATTATTTTGTTTGAAATCATTAAGTATGCATTAAAATCTTTGAGAAACTTGTTAATTAAGAATTGAAAATTCATTTATTTTAAACCCAGTCTTTTGTTTTTACCTTTCACTGGTCTTTCTTCTTCCAAAATACTCCAAAAAGCTTTATGGATTTATTGGAGTTGGATTCTCCTAACAAATACATAGTTTCAGAAGACTACAGAATTCTCAGCTACCCTAATACATTGATTTTATATACATATATATATATATGCTATATTTCATGTACATACACAGTTCTATAACCAGTTCTCAATTAGACATTCTTTTATATTTTATATTTTCTTTCATGTGTATGAGCATCTTGCTTGCATATATGTCTGTTTGTGATGTGTGTGCCTTGTGCTTAAGGGCATTAGATCCACTGGAACTGGAGTTAGAGACAATTATAAGCTGTCATATGCTTTCTGGGACTCGAATGTGGGTCCTCTGGAAGAATTGACAATATTATAAACCACTGAGCCATCTCTCCAGTCCTAGACATTCTTTTATTAAAGGAAAAAAAGAACAGTTCTGTGAAATCAGAGAAGTATTTTACCACAACAGATTAAATTCTAGAAACTGGACATTTGTCAATAATATTCCACAAATTATAAACTGATACAGCTCAAAGAAGCATATAAAGTGTCTTTACTATATGCTTAAACTTATTTTTAAAATAATTTCTAGCAAATGTAATAGTCCTTTAAAAATCACCTTACCTATTAGCAAAGTCTTAAACTTAGAGTAGCAGAATACTAAATGATTGGTTTGTGTATTGTCTGTACATATACCAGGCTTGGCATAATAATAACAGTTATATAACATCATTGTGAAAATTCTGCATTTCACTGTTATAAACCCCCAATTTGTAATGGAGGAAACAGGGACCTTGTTATAGGTCAGTAGCTAATAAGTGGCTAACAAAAGCCTTTAAGTGCTGGACTCAAACTCCCAGAGTTCAAAGGAGACTCTACAACCAGCAAAGGAACTAATCTGAGAGATGGAATGAATCTACTCATAACCTGCTTTTTCTATCCATGACTCTTTATTCTCTTGCTTCTCTGAATCTACAGTTTCTTTTCAGCTCTCATTCTTAGCTCCTTTCTTGCCTGACTATCCATATGTTTCTAACATGAGACTCCTTGCAATCCTTCGGAAAGTTTCAAAACCCTCAAGGTCATAGCATATTCCTAAATAAGGAGCAGAGCCATTACCATGGTAACACAAGGTTCCAAGGTCTCAGAACCAGAGGGAGGGGACGCAATGCCCCATGCAACAAACTCTGAGACATAGCTTTTTAATCAGTAGACTTGGCAAGTAAAGAATTGGCAGGCTTTTCTTAGGGTGTTTTGTGTTAGTAACCTTGATAAGACACCTGTGACTCTAACCTTGTGCATAACTGTAAAGTTTTAAACTTATGATCTATTTACAAAGGCCTTTTGCCTAGTTTAAACTTGCTCTGAGGTAAAAATGAGCTAAATATGTGCAGTTTGTGTTAGACTGAGGAGAGATTATTATTTTCTGTGTTAGTCTGAGCAAAAGGAACAAAGCAGGCTTTAAGTGTTTACTGTCTCCTGGGACAATGGATCTGGCTATGAAGCATATCCTAGTATATTTTATATATGTCAGAATTATACAGCTAAATGAAAAGTCATCCTCCTGATCACCCACAGATAGATGTGCCCATAAGACTGAGATGTAGTCATGAGATTACATATACAGATTTTATGAAAATGCATGGTAATGGGGAGATATCATAGCTGTTATTGCACAAGAAGTTATAGGTGAAAGAAACAGTATTCAGAGTCAGTGGCCCACAAGCCTTGCTTGACAGGTTTAACTTCCATCAGAGAACATTCTGCTGGTGGATTAACATCTGAATTATCAATTGCTATAAACTGTAATTGCATCATAACCCGCCATAGTTTGTGACAATGGCTCCTGACAAGTGGCCAAACTAGCTTCAGAAGACAAAGTCCTTCAACTTCTGTCTAAACATTTTTCAACATACTCCTTGACACTCTTGCTCAATCAAGGATGCTTGGATCATCACTGGGATGCATTTTTAAGTGGAGTCATAAGCCAAACATGTTTTTCTGGCACTACAAGGTGTGGGCCAATGGTAATGGTATGTGAAAACCTGCACAGGACTACAAAAGACAGCAGTCCCACTTATGCAGGCCCAGGCCTGAGCCCACAGAGACCCAAGGTTATAAAGTATTTTGTTCAGGTAACACAGGGACAGCAAGAACTATATCATGAACAAACCCCTCACTGTCTCAAATAATACAAATGTTGTTATGATCATGGTAATTAGCTGCCAAAAAATTCAGTAGGCATATGGTTTTGCTGGTTAAAATATACCAGTGATTTGGGCGAATCCCAACAAATCCAATGTTATGCTCTAGATACTATGTGTTCCCCAAAAGCCCTTGTGGTAGCGGACTGGTCCCCAGTATAGGGCTAAGGAGGAAGAGTAGAACCATTAGGAGGTAGAGCTTGTGGGAGGACTCCCACCCCTGTCCTCCTCTCCCATTTGTTGGCCATGAGGTGAGTAGTTCTGCTCCACCAACCAGCTCTGTCATCATGTTCTACTATTGTCTTAGTCAGTGTTCCATTGCTATGAAGCGATAGCTTGAACACAGCAAGTCTTATAAAGGAAAGCATTTTATTGAGGCTTGCTTACAGTTTCAGAAGTTTAGTCCAATATTATCATGGCAGGAATCATGGCAGCATACAGGTAGACATGGTACTAGAGAAGCAGCTGAGAGTTCTACATCTGGATTAGCAGGGAGAAGGAAGAGAGAGAGACTCTGGGCTTGGCCATGGGCTTTGAAACCTCAAAGTCCACCCCCCAGTGACACAGTTCTTCCAACAAGGCCACATATCCTAATCCTTTCAAATAGTGCCACTCCCTGATGACCAAGTATTCAAATCTATGAGTATTTGGGTCATTCTCATTCAAACCACCACAAATAGTGACACAAAGCAACCCATCAAAACAATTAACCAAAGGAAAACTTTTCTCTTTGTAAGTTGAACATATCAGGTATTTAGTATAGTAATATAAAGCTAGCATATAATATAACTTGTTCTTTTTCTTTTCTTTTTTTTTCAAAATTTCAAGACAGGGTTTTTCTTTGTAGCTTTGGAGCCTGTCCTGAACTCACTCTGTAGACCAGGCTGGCCTCAAACTCACAGAGATCTACCTGCCTCTGTTTCCCAAGTGCTGGGATTTAAGGCATGTGCCACCACTGCCCGCCCATGCCTTGTTCTTCTTAAAATTGTTTTAGTTAAAGAAAATTTCAAAGAAAGTTAAGTAAGAGTATTAAATGCAATTCAAAAGCAAATGTTCCCTAGGCCTGGGCTGCTCTAAGAATAGAGCCATAGCATAGCCATAGCTCAACAGTAGCCCTGGGAATCTAACTTCTATAATCTGCAGTCTAATCATCCTCTGCATATTACCTGTTTTTCTGTTTTGTTCCTTCTGTCTCACCTATTGCCAGAAAGCATATGGGGCAGAGCCTTTCTGCTCATACCACATGGTGAATTCTTCTAAGAACAGAATGAGACTTATGTAAGCTGTATGTGAAAATCTGACTTTGTCAACACGGAAATAAGATTGTTTTGCACCAAAAAAAGTGTTTTAAAAACAAAACAAGAAAGCTCTTGGTGCCAGTTTCACAACATCTATTGGGTTAAAAATAATAATAGCCTATCTAAACACATTAATAATATGTATGATTTTTAGAAGAATAATTCTATGTGATAATATTTACTAAGAAGTATTGAGAAGCTATCCCTACATCTAAGGTTCAGGGAATATCTTAGGAGAAGGGGCAAAAAGATTCTAACAGTCAAATGACCAGGACATCTATGACAAGATAGTCTCTTGTTGTGGAATAGAATATTTGTTTAACTATGTAAAGATGTATTGCATTTGTTTATGCTGCATTTGTTTAACTATGTAAAGATGTGTTGCTGTTTCACCTTGCCTGTCTAAGGCACCTGATTGGTCTAAGAAAAGCTGAATGCCCAATAGCTAGGTAGTGGAGGGATAGGCGGGGCTGGCAGAGCAGAAAGGAAAATGGAGTCAGCCAGCCAGGGACCAGCCAGCTGGGGGCCAGACAGACAGACAGGGAGGAATCAGGAAAGCAGAATGGACAGTACATAGATGAGGTAAACGAGCCTCGGGGTAGCACATAGATGAATAGAAATGGGTTAATTTAAGTTAAAAATTGCTAGAAACAGCCGGGCGGTGGTGGCGCACGCCTTTAATCCCAGCACTCGGGAGGCAGAGCCAGGTGGATCTCTGTGAGTTCGAGGCCAGCCTGGGCTACCAAGTGAGTTCCAGGAAAGGCGCAAAGCTACACAGAGAAACCCTGTCTCGAAAAACCAAAAAAAAAAAAAAAAAAAAAAAAAAAAAAAAAAAAAAAAATTGCTAGAAACAAGCCTAAGCTAAGGTTGAGTATTCATTAATTAATTGTAGCAGGAATCTTAACAGTTCTTATTAATAAAATCAAACCTGAGACCAGTTATTGGGGTGAATGCTAGAAGATCAGAGAAGCAGAACAAGCCACAGATACCTCACCTCACCAGTTCCTCAGCTGATCCTGTTTCCTCAGACTGGAAGCTTCTGAGTCCTCATTCAGAATGAATCTCAGCTGAACTGCTGCTCGAAAGCCTGAAAGCTTAACCAGCCAAATGCTTAACCAGCCAAATGCTGCTAGTTTCTGGTCTCCATGCCTTATATATCTTTCTGTTTTTGCCATCACTCCCTGGGATTAAAGGCTCACTTCTTGGGGTTAAAGGTGTGTGTTACCATGCCTGCCTGTTTCCAATGTGGCCTTGAACTCACAGAGATCCAGAGGGATTTCTACCTCTGGAATGCTAGGATTAAAGGTGTGAGTGCCACCATTTTCTAGCCTTTGTATGCAGTGGCTGTTCGGTCTTTGACCCCAGATAAGTTTATTAGTGTGAACAATATTTTGGGGAACACAATACCACCACAATTAATAACAAGTCTCTGTATCATGATTTGGGGGCTGGCAGTCCAAATCCATGTCTTCTAGACATGACATGGATGCCACACCCCTGAGATCTCAACAATGTGGGTACCTACACAATACCTAGACAATGATAATGGTAGACATGCTAACATGGATGGGGGAATTTCACAAGACCCTACCCCTAGATGTAGAGCTATAAGCAATCAATAGCTGTTGAGAGAGGAGAAGCAGTTTTCTCCAGGAATAAGTTCCCCTGGTAGGTTATCCAGTCCCAAATGGTCACCCTAAACACAGGTGTGTAACAGCAACACTAAATTGGCTCAGTAGGTATATATATATATAATTATACAAGAAGAGATCATGAATCTGAGAGGGACTGGGGGAAACATATGGGAAGGTTTAGAGGAGTAGGAGAGAGGTGGAAATTACAAAAATATAGAACTCATGTATGAAATTCTCAAAAAATATAAATAAAAAATTAAAAACTCAGATAAAACTGAGGTATTGAGACGTGAAATAAAAATGAAGTCAGTGAGAATAATATAATATGCCAACATTTGTGTAAAAGAGAAGAGAAAACACATACACACACATGTTCCTTGTATGTGTAAGGTGTTTCTGAAAGATATGTAATTTATCTTTAATCTTTGAGCTGGAGTGTGTCCTTCCTATGGTAGGGCAAAGATTACAAGTTTTTAAATTTTTCTAATATGTTCATTTTTTATCACTTATAAAAATAACAAAGAACTGAAACTCAAGAGACTATGAAATCAGTAGCAGCCAAATAATGTGAAGTTGACTTGTGCACAGAGATATGAGAATATATTCAGAGTTGAAGCAATATGGGAGACACTTGGGCATTAACAGAACTCAGGCCTTTACCCAGGAAAGACCTGCCACAGTTCATCTATTATTTGTGAAACATTTGTGCTAGGTACATACATGACACAGGAGACCTGGAGTGTGTGTTGTCATCTCTTTAGGAGACCATCCATGAGCATACAACATCACAGTCTGCCTAGAAGTTCATACAGGGATGCTGACCACAGAAAGAAGTTGCTTCTTGTTGTAGACTTCATACTATCAGTGTTTCACTAGAGTTAAAAACAAAGTAATAGTGATGGAGGTGTGTCAGTACTAAGATTGTTCAAATAGCTTGCTCATTATTCTTGTCATAGACTGTATATTTGTGTTCTTGGTAGTCATACCTGGAAATCTAATCCACCAAAGAAGCAATTATTAGAGGTGAACCTTTGGGAGGTTATTAAGTCATGGAATGGAGCCATCATGAATGATATAATCCCCTTGTAAAACAGGTCCTGGTGACCTCCTTTACCCTTTCCCTATGGAAGGCTATATTGAAAATGCAGCTACCCATGAACCAGAAAATGGACCCTTCTCAGACACTGAACTTTTTAAAAAATTGATACTTTATTTCTCAAACTATAAAGTTAGGAGAAATTTCTGCTGTTCACAAACCACTTATCCCATGGTGTTTCAAATACCCCAAACAAAGTAAGAGGGTTCCCTTAAGCTCATGATGAAATGACACTTTTTTGCCCTCTTAAACTTGGGCATAGTTGTTACACTTACTCTAATCAGCCAAATGTAAGCAGAAGTGATGAAAGCTTTAGAAGCCAATGCATACTCACCATGTTCTTATGTTTTCTGACGTGGCACTCAGCCACAGTACAAATTATCCTGCTACTTCTGCCTGGCACCAAGACTGAGAGTTTCTAGAGTCAGGGCCTCCAATCAATTTGGAATGGAGATATAGCATCAATGAGAAATACTTTACATCACAGAAACTTGGACTTACATGTTTCCACAGCACACTGACTGACTAGGGATTCAGTGCGATTGTAGCCTGAATAGCCATGAATATTTACCTAGAGATGGGGGGCAAAAAGTTGGCCACTGTGCCCATCATAGGATGCTTGCCAGTTTGTGCTGCACACAGAGAGTAGCCTACTACCTAAGTTTTCTCTGGCTTTCCCAAGACATATTATTGATCATATGCAAACAACCTAGTCTGCTGTATACTTGTCTAATGTTATTAAAACTATAAACTCTTTTATTGGTTGTTCGTCAATAGATTTTCCATCATGCCCACTTTTTCCTCTAATTTTTTTTTTGGGGGGGGGTTTCGAGACAGGGCTTCTTTGTGTAGTTTTGGTGCCTGTCCTGGATCTTGCTCTGTAGACCAGGCCGGCCTAAAACTCATAGAGATCCACCTGGCTTTGCTTCCTGAGTGCTGGGATTAAAGGCATTCACCACCACCACCCAGCTTTTTCCATTTTTCAGAGGAAAGAGATGAATCTTTGGGATCAGGAACAAGTATCAGAGCTATTGTCTGGAGGAGAAAGAACAGTTGGCCTCCACAAAATGGGACATGTCTGTAGATGTAACCAACAGTCTTATTAAATAAGAAACACAGAAACAATGTAAAAGAGAAAGCCGAGAGGTCAGAGCTCAGAGCTAAAATCTCACCCTTCCGCCTGGGGTGTCCCAGCTTCCTGAAAGAGAGCTATGTCCTGTCTGTTCTTTGTTGATCTACATTTGTTGGTCCAGTGTTTTCCCTTACCACACCTTCTGCATACTCCAGAAGGAAGGGGCATTCTGTTGCCATTGTTCCTTGAAGAAACATTGTTTCTCGGAATGACCTATCTACAGTCCCTTTTCAAATGTCCTTGCTTTCCACATCCAAAACATCTAACACTCCTCAAACCTTTTGAAATTACTTCTCCTACCCACGTATCATCATGCTCATCAGCCTCAACATTAATTGTTTCTCTAATCCAATCTTCCATAGGTGCAGATCTTGCCCTTAATGGCCTGATTATTCTTTTGCATGCTGCATTCGCATTCTCAAAGGCCAAAGATTCAATTATTGCCTTACCAGCTTCTGAATCCGAGACCATTCTCTTTACTGCTGAAGCCAGTCTTTGTAAAAAATCTGTAAAAGACTCTTTTGGGCCTTGCATCACCTTTGTAAATGACTCAGATTTTTTTCCTGGTTCCTCGACTCTTTCCCATGCATTCAAGGCTGCCGTTCGACATAAAATTAGGGTTTGGACATCATATAAACATTGTGTTTGTACTGAAGCATATTGGCCTTCTCCAATAAGCTGATCCTGGCAAACTTGTATTCCTTTATCCCTCCATTGTTTTTCTATGTTTTTAGCCTCCTCCTTAAACCAGGTCAGAAATTGAAGTCTCTGGCTGGGTTCCAGAACACCTTGTGCAAGGTCCCGCCAGTTCTGTGGTACTATCCTATTATATGTTGACCAGGAGTTTAACATTTGCTTTACATATGGGGAATGCATGCCATAAGATACTATTGCCTCCTTAAACCTTTTTAAATCCAACATTTCAATTGGAGCCCAAATATTTTGTGTAGCCATTTGATCAGGCATCTGCTGTACGGTTACAGGATAAATTAAGGGTGACTGTGAGAAAACAGGCTTTCTTTCTGCAACCTTATGATCCTGACTTGAAACAACTTCACTGTTAATTTCTTCTGTCTGAATTTTTACAGGTTTAACAAGTTCTTCTAAAGCTGTTATCCTGGCACTTAAATTGACTATCTTTTTAAATATTAAAATGTGGATTAGCATAGTGATAAGCTGCATAATTCCACCAATACTAATATTATATAGTTGTTCCATTGTCAGACTGCCTAAAATTTTGAACAAAAACCAATTTTCTTCCAATGTACACATAAAACCCATTTGTTTTTTAATGTGGAAAAAATTCTCTTTTAGATAGTTTCCTTTAAAATATCTGATATGTTATGACTTACCAAATCTGGGTAGAACAGTAGAAATCCAAGGGGATTTTCAAAGCAGCCACCTAGTGTCTCAGGTGTAAATCCAGAGAGAGAGAGAGAGAGAGAGAGAGAGAGAGAGAGAGAGAGAGAGAGAGAAAAGAGAGAGAGAGAGAGAGAATGCACAAGAAAGCGTAGCTGGCTAAAGCTTAAATCCAGCCACGCGTTCCCTCTTGTGCTGAGTCAAGGCTTGGGTCTGGCTTCCTTAAGCTCCGACCATGTGCGTTGGCTTTACAGGCAGGGCCCTGTTCAGCAGGGCAGGTCTGAGTTGTTTGTAGCACCGGCTTTAAGCAAGCTGCTCACAGATCTAGGCCCGGGCTAAGAAGGCGCCGCTCGGACTAGGAAGCCGACCGCCGCCTGCCGCCGCCTGCCGCCTGCCGCTCTTGCGGGAAAGCGGACCTGCCGCCAAGCCAAGCGGTTTTTAATGGATTCTTGTCACGTTGGGCGCCAGATTTCATTTCTCTGAGTATCCTTTGGGTTACATCCTGCTGGTAATGGCGTTTGATTGTAGTAGGAACAAGTAGGACATTTCTTTACTATTTCTTTGGCTTGTTGCCAGGTTATGGAAAAATCCTTTTTTAAACCTTTACTATTGACGTGATGTTTTTTATGAAATTCTGAGGCCTCCAGCACATTTCCTATCAATAATTTATCAATCTCATCATTGCCTTGTGCTAGAGGGCCTGGCAAACCAGTATGGGATCGAATGTGAGTTATATGTAAAGGATGATTCCTTTTCCTGATTGTATCTTGTAATTGAATAAATAGTGAAGTTAATTCTGAAGCATCAGGGATAAATTCTGCAGTCTCAATATGTAACACCACTCTTTCAGCATACTGAGAGTCAGTTACTATGTTGAGAGGTTCTGAAAAATCCATTAATACCAACAGAATAGCATACAATTCTGATTTTTGAACTGAATTATACAGACTTTGAACCACTTTACTTAAATTTTCTGATTTGTAACCTGCCTTTCCTTGTTTATTGGCATCTGTATAAAATGTACGAACTCCAGATATGGGTTTTTGCCATACAATTCGAGGCAAGATCCAGTCAGCTCTCTTTATAAAATCAATTCTGTTGCTTTTGGGATATTTGCTGTTAATTTCTCCCAAAAAATTACTGCAAGCTCTTTGCCAAGGTTCACTTTCTGTCCATAATTTTTCAATGTCCTCCTTAGTTAATGGTATGACAATTTCTGCTGGGTCTATGCCTGCTAATTGACGAAGTCTCAATTTTCCTTTGTAAATCAAGTCAGAGATTTTTTCCACATAAGTTTTTAATTTTTTATTTGGTTTATTTGGTAAAAATATCCATTCCAATATAATATCTTCCCTCTGCATTAATATTCCAGTAGGAGAACGCCTAGAAGGTAAAATAAACAAAATGCAATCCAGCTTTGGATCAATACGATCCACGTGCCCTTCATGCACTTTCTTTTCTACCAAGGCCAATTCTTTCTCAGCTTCAGGTGATAATTCTCTTGGACTATTTAAGTCCTTGTCACCTTCTAAGGTTTTGAACAAATTAGTCAGTTCATCATTTTTTACCCCAACAATAGTTCGTAGATGAGAAATATCTCCAAATAATCTTTGAAAGTCATTAAGAGTCTGTAGTCTATCTCTCCAAATTTGTACCTTTTGGGGTCTAATTTTTTGTAGCTCTATTTTATATCCTAAATAATTAATAGAATCTCCTCTTTGTATCTTTTCAGGAGCAATTTGTAATCCCCAGCAAGGCAAAATTTTCTTTACTTCTTCAAACATTATTTCTTTTTTTTGTTTGTTTGTTTTTCAAGACAGGATTTCTTTGTGCAGCTTTGCGCCTTTCCTGGAACTCACTTGGTAGGCCAGGCTGGCCTCGAACTCACAGAGATCTGCCTGCCTCTGCCTCCCGAGTGCTGGGATTAAAGGCGTGCGCCACCATCGCCCGGCCAAACATTATTTCTAAAGTATCTGCATTTGAGTCAGCTAGTAAAATATCGTCCATATAATGATAAATTATAGATTTAGGAAATTTTTTACATATCACTTCCAATGGCTGTTGTACAAAGTATTGGCACAGAGTTGGGCTATTCAACATTCCCTGTGGGAGGACCCTCCATTGAAATCTTTTAACTGGTTGAGAATTATTATAAGTAGGCACTGTAAAAGCAAATCTTTCTCTGTCTTTTTCTTGTAAGGGTATTGAAAAGAAACAGTCTTTTAAATCAATAACTATGAGAGGCCATCCTTTTGGTAACAGAGTAGGCAAAGGCATCCCAGATTGTAGAGAGCCCATTGGCTGAATCACTTTGTTAATTGCTCTAAGGTCTGTTACCATTCTCCATTTACCAGATTTCTTTTTAATAACAAATACAGGAGAATTCCAAGGGCTGGTTGATTCTTCAATATGCTGAGCATTTAACTGTTCTTCTACCAGCTCTTCTAAAGCCTGGAGTTTCTCTGTTGTTAAAGGCCATTGTTGGACCCATACAGGCTTGTCTGTTAACCATTTTAAAGGTAGAGCTGTTGGTGTCTTTGGAAGATCATCAGTTATTGTGCCCTGTTCTTGTATAATATGGATGGCTGGTGACCACTCATTAGAACAATATCTTCTAATATTTCTCTCAGTAACATGTGCTAGTTTATGATTTGTTTCTGAGATTGGAGGGATGTTAATCTGAGTATCCCATTGTTGCAACAAGTCTCGACCCCACAGGTTCCTAGTTATGTTAGCCACATATGGTTTTAATTTTCCTCTCTGTCCTTCTGGACCTATACATTCGAGCCATCTTGCACTCTGTTTCACCTGAGATAATGTCCCAATTCCTAACAGTTGAACGTTTACCTCCTGAAGAGGCCAAGTTGGATGCCAAAATTCTGGTGCACATGTCTGTAGCCAGTGTGGTTTGTTTACCTCAACCAAAGAACTTTTACAATCCCCAAGTAATAGCAAAGCTTTTAAAGGCATCCACTTGTGCAACACACACAAAATATTTTTTCTATTCTTATAACATTGGCTTTATTTTGCTAATAATAATGCTAGCCTTATATTAATAATTTATCTTCCCTTCTCTGTTCTGAAAGACATTTTAAAATTTTCCTAACATGAAGTGGCAACTAAGCACACCTCTGTGAAACTGATGCACAGTGTGTGTGTGTGTGTGTGTGTGTGTGTGTGTGTGTGTGTGTGTGTGTGTTTTGAAGGACAGAAGTAAGCATTAGGCGTTCTTATTTATTGTTCTCATTTATTGCTCTCCACATTATTTTTTGAAACAGTCTCTCACTGAACCTAGTGCTCACTAATCAGCTTTCCAACAAACTTCAGAAATCCACCTGTCTGCCTTACTGGCATTAGTGTTACAGACATGTGCCCCCATGCCCAGTTATTTTTGGGTGCTGGAGAACCAAACTCAAGTCCTCTAACATACTGTGTTATCTCTCCAGACCCATCTATTAAAAAATTGTTCCTCTGCCCCCAAATAAATCTACACCAATGTGAAGAATGCTGTTACAGAAGCAGCTCCCAAACCTAGCGGTACTGAGCTGGACTGTTCCAGCTTCTCATAGTTCTTTGGAACTCACTTATGCTGTTGCAGGTCCCATTCACATTCCTAGTAACTGAGAGCTTACTCCCGGTTGCATGTTTTCTAAAGTCTGATGGGAAACAATGCAGAATTTAAAGTCCCCTGGAAACCTGCCTGGAAGACTGGATAAACTTTAACAAAATGTCTTCAGACCCATTTGTCCCAGCTGCCACTCTGAAGCCTTGGAGCCACTGGTTAATCTGCTCATGGCCCTGGATGTTGAAATTGTTCTCATCTACCTGAGTATCATCTGTTATTCTCCAGACAGGGGAGAAAACATCTGAGAAGGAAAAGCCTGTGTCTTCTGACAGAAAGGCTCAGAAAGATGGCTGTATTGAGGCTTTATAACTTGATGAGACATGAGATCAGCCAGATGTCAGAGCATCCTCAACAAACATTCTGGTGAGGAAAATGTACAATTTTACCAGTTTAGGACTAAAATTTTGAACTCACAAATTACTTAGCCAGAAACTAGCAAAGACCCAGATCATATCACGTGACAGCCACCATAGGACATTTGCTAATACATTTATAGCTTCTACAAGATTGTTTTCCAGTGCCTGGGATTTAACTCAGGGCTTCATGCATACCAGGCCAGTATTCTACCACTGAGCTATCCCCAGACCATTATCTTAATTTTCAGGTTTTTATGTAGCTTTTCCCTCCAGATTAAAAAGTCCCTCTTAAGGAGGTTGTATTCTGAGCCTCATAAAATCCACAAGGAACTTGCCCAGACTCATTAAGGCCTCTTTCTAACTTTATATAAAACAGTGAACAATGGCTGGAGTAAAGGAGAATTGCTTTAAAGGTGTTGGAAAACTGCTGCCTGAAAGTTGTGTGAACTCCAGTGCTATAGCATTCATGGGTCATTTGCTTATGCTGGTGTGGGCTTTTGGTGGTGCAGCTGTCTAGATCACCCATACTCCTCAAAGTGATCCCTCATCCATGTCTCTGTAGTAACCCCAATAAGCTCATGATTCATCAAGCTTGACTCAAATAGCATCTCCTCTTTAGTCTGTCATGAATGTCCCCATCTGGGGTACATTGTTTCATGAGACCACAAGAAAAGTCATGCAACGTAGTCATTCCTGTCATGCATTCTGCAAAACTCTCTGGCTTCTCTTGGGAAAAATTTCTAACAAACTAGAAAATATCAACTCCTATGTACTTGTTTACCAATTTCATAGTCCCATCCCAAGACCCTCATAGACATCTGAATCTATATATAATACTGAACTCTATATATTATATACTGATAATTAAAACTGCTTTCAAGTAACTAGTGAGCAGGTTGACTATCTAGTGTGGATACACTGGATAAAAGGGCATTCATGACTCAAGTTATGTCATCATGGCCTACAGGTTATGATGACAAATGATCTCATCATGCTTTGTCAGCAAAACATTGTTCATTTTAAAACTGAGCTCATGCAAAGAGAAGCTACAGGTTCTGATGAGCAAGAATTGGCTCAAAAACTGACCTATGGCAAAGAAAAACCCTAGGCAAGTCAACTAATAAGAACTAATAAAGCAAAGGAGAACTTACTATAAGCTTTTTTGCTCCACAGGTTTTTTTTTTTTTTTTTTTTTGGTTTTTCGAGACAGGGTTTCTCTGTGTAGCTTTGCGCCTTTCCTGGAGCTCACTTGGTAGCCCAGGCTGGCCTCGAACTCACGGAGATCCGCCTGGCTCTGCCTCCCGAGTGCTGGGATTAAAGGCGTGCGCCACCAACGCCCGGCTGCTCCACAGGTTTTTAAGTGATACATTTTTAAATTTCAGAACCTGTATCAAATATTTTTTCTATATAGCTTTGGTTTTAAATAATTGCTGCATAAGGAGAGAACAATTAAAATACATGTTAATAGATTCTTTCAAAACAGATTTCCCTGTTAGGGTTTACATCACGCCCACTGGAAATGAGAATGTCTGAATGGCATACTAGAGAGAACGAATAAATCTCCTCGATGCCTGTAGCAACCATCTCTGGAGGCTCCATGGCCAAATGCCCAGGTTGTCCTGAGATTTGGAAGATAAATACAGCTGTGAAGCTTTGATTTACATCACAGTATATAGAGTTCTGGGTTATGTGCATATTTAATATATGTAGCCTCATTGTATCTGGTTCTCCAAGATACAGATACCAAGGCAGAAGAATCAAACAAGCAATATTCTACTGAGTGAAGTGTTGTGCTGTCTAAAATTACATCCATACCAGGCTATGCTGTACATGTGACTTAGAGTCCAGAGGGAAAGAAGGTTGAGGGGTTGTATCTTAGATTGTCATGCTCTCTAAGAAACACTTGGCAAAGACTTTGGAGAGTCAAAGAAATCCCTCGTCTCCCAGGAACCAGCCTCCTTGAGATCTCTATTGCAATCAGGCATTGTCTATGAGCCATCCACAGGGAGGTGTAGCCTTGCAGCAAATGGTGTGGAGGACTTCAAAGCCTGTAGGTCTAGGGGGTGTTAAATGCTTAGTCTCTACCTATTTGAGGAAATTTGATTATAAAATGTTCTGTAAACCACAAGATGCAGTAATACTGAAATGCAGTGAGCTTGCATTCTCATATGGGGCAGGTACTGGGGGAAGGCACATTACATCTGACTTAGCAGTCCTGCTTTAAACAGTCCTCCATGGGAATTTCTGGGCATCCAGCCTGTTACTTAACCTCACATAAAGAGACAGATGCTTTGGTTTAATGACCTGTTTGACTTATCCTCCTCTTCCTTCTCTCACATCTAAGTCTTGTTTTGTTTACCTATATTTTCATTGTTTCTCCCCACCCAAAGTATCCTCTTCTTATTTCCTTTCTATATCCAATAGTCAAGTTGTCAAGTAGCACAAACTAACTCAACAAAAAAGAAAAAAATCCCTCTATCTAGGGATGCCATTGTGCCAGAGGAAGAAAAAAAGAAAAGTAAACGTGTAAATGTGCAATACCATGGCTTGAAAATGAACTGAGAGATTTTGAATTGAGTTAGAGTGGCTTCAGGATTACATAAAATAGAGGTCTTCAAACTATAGTACGAAGTCACAGGTTGTTTTGAACACAATTTCCAGATGCTTCACATTTGGAACATTTTCTAAACTTAACTTCCTGACAATGTGCCTATGGTGGAAGGACATATCTATTTTCCTTTGCACATCCTATTTCATGACTGGTTCTTCTACTTTTTAAGTGGGGGTGCCATGTATCCTGAATGTTGCTTTTTGTTACCTACAGGTGTAGTAGCCTTGGAAGTATACAAAATGAACAAGCTGAAATACTGTAAAATTTAAAAATCAAAGTCCAATATCCTGAACCATAGAAAAAATTTAAATCAAGAATAATTTTTTTTAGATAGAGTTTGGTTATATAGGCAAGATTGGCCTCCAGCTCAAAACCAAAAGTGCTTCTACCTTTTCAGAGATAGTATTGCAGGGACCACATCACTTAAATGTTAGTCTTTCAAACATACCCCAGGATCTCTTCCGTGGAGCAAGTGCTGGAGAATGATCAGGAACAGCAGTACGTGGTGCTCTGTTGTGTTTTGTATTTAATTTTCACCATTTCATTAAATCCATCTTATCTGCAATTTAGGCAAAGGTTATAGCAAAAGATGACCTTTGTCATGCGTGGTTCAGAAAGATGGGAATAGCTTGTGCTCTCAGACCGTGTTCGTGTCACCTTTGAGGCAGTTATGTAATACTTCTGTATCCTGGTTTTGCTCCCTAAAGGTAGCAGCTGATTGCTCTGGTTTTACAAGAGATATACATACACATGGCAATCTTATCCTTATTAACTCAAGCAGCCTGTTATTACTGGAAGTATGGCTTATTCATGCCATACATCTTTGTAAAAGCTGCCTTATCTTTCCTCCCTTTCCTTTCTCCCCTCATTTTTTATCTTAAGATTTATTCATATTGTTTTCACCAACTTTGTAGTTATAACAATACAAGAGAAAATTAATATTTTGATCCTAAGAAATACTTTAAAATTACAATTTAATACAGTTTATGATCTTATGTAGTTATGAGATATTTTATTGTGATGTATTTATAATAGAAGTCAGCCGGGCGGTGGTGGCGCACGCCTTTAATCCCAGCACTCGGGAGGCAGAGCCAGGCGGATCTCTGTGAGTTCGAGGCCAGCCTGGGCTACCAAGTGAGTTCCAGGAAAGGCGCAAAGCTACACAGAGAAACACTGTCTCGAAAAACCAAAAAAAAAAAAAAAAAAGAAGTCACATCTCCAAAAATGTAAATCACATCAGGATTAAATTCTGTATAGAGTGAAAATATAATTGCAAAATGAGTGACATAGAGTGGTTGACTTTCAATGTATGAGTGTTTTGTAAATAAAGCATGTTAGGCATTAAAGATTAACATTCAACTGGCTATATAGAAATGAGTGATATAAATAATAAGTATACCAGAAATGTCCTTTAAATCTCCTCGTCTCTGATATGGTATCAGATGTCGCCTTAAAACTGTAGCAAGGGATACTTAATTTTTCTTTTAAAAAAATTCTGGGAGACACAGAAAAAAACAAAACAAAAAACTTGAAATTAAGTTTTTAAAAATCCTGCTGATTAGTTTTCATAATAAATAGTTCTATTCTAAGTACTCACTGCATAGGCATTCATACTCTCATTGGTGGGCACAACACAGTAGGGTAGAAAGTACTGCAAGCAGACCATGAAAAAAGGAATGTAGTTTCAGCATGGACTTGTTTTGTAACCCCTGGCCTTCAAAGTCATTTCCTTTATGTGAAATGAAGTGGTGGGGCCAAGGCTCACGTGAAGCTGCAAATCAATTCATTCTGCCACTGCATGGTCAATACTGACAAGTCTCTGGAGAGTTTGCATTCTATTTTCTTTACTGTTCAAGTACTTAAGTGCTTTCCAATTCTTTCCTAAAAGTAATGAATCACGGTTGGGAATAAAGATAACATTGACCTTGCTGCTTTTCTCTCACCACCAAGAGCAAATTCTTCTAACCTTATAGAATGAAAAATAAAGGGAATCAGCAGGAATTACTGCAAACACTGGAGCAAACTTTGAGGAGTCACTGGGAGTGCTGTGATTTGAAGAATGGCCTATAAGGCATTCCATGTACCCGCCTCTTAAACTGAAGTCCACAGAAGTGCAAAGGGCCCATAACTGCATAAGGAAATATTATTTTCATCTCTGAAACTGTTTTTTAATTATGAATGCAGGCAACAACTAGGCACTGCTGCTTTGTTACCAGTTAAACTAATCTGTGCAGTTTAGATATATTCAAATGTCATTTATGCTTGCTTCCTGATTTAGAAATCATGGTAGACTTTATTTATTAGACTTGACGCTGGCTCTTGTTATTTAATGCAAAACAAATCACATACATAGTTATTTACATGTGAAGTTATCAATAAAAATTGGGTTTTCATAACTATTTCAACAGTTTTCCTTCCTGTATAGTTCTATAGGCTTCATCTTATGCATTTAGAAACATCGCTGTGAGAAGATCTTAGAAGACTGTCAATGAAGCAATTAAGATTACCCTGGGAGGTATAGAGGCACAGCCAGCTCACTCAGGGACCACAGAAGGCAGAAGCTGGTTACCATCACTGGACATCCTAATGGGAAAAAATTGCAAACTATGGATTGAAAACAGTGTTGAGCCTGAAGGAGCAAACAGGAACTTAGATGGAGAAAAGTAGGCAGATATTGTTCAGGAATCCCAGATGCCAAGAGTAGGCCATGATGATGCCATTTTGGTCCCATGCTTTGTTTCAAGAACACTGGCGACAGAATAGCTGACACCCCTCTTCTTGTTGACTAAACGGTTGCCTCTCCCCCATCTCATCCATTCACCTCACCCCGCCAGAAAGCGGGGAGGGGGGTGGGACGGGGGAAACAGCCTTCACCGCTAAATCTGAGACCTCAGAGCCTGACTTTACATGGCTTCGGGCCTGCAGCAACTGAAGCCAGCCGCGTCGTGAAGATCAGCGCCTCAGACGGGCGGCCTGTTCCTCTCAAGGTTTCTCACAGATAGTGACAGCTCGGGAGCTAAGTCCAAGTCTCTTCACACCCCAAGCATAGACCCTTTAAGATGCTCGCTCCCACACGGAGTCCTCAGCGCCAGCGCAGACTCCACCCCCGCACTGCAGCCCGAGCAACACTCCTATCTGGCGCCTCGTAGCGGCGCCGTTAGCTTACGTTGAGGCATGGGATTGGCTGGGTATCTCTGACTGCAAGTGATTGGGTACTGGCGGCCTGGCCCCGCCCCCTCCCCGCCTCAGGCCCGCGGTCGCCGGGTGTCCTCGAGCCGCTGTTCCGCGAGCAGCCTGGCAGTTTGCCTCTTCCTCGTCCGTCCTCCAGCTTGCGTCCATGGCCACCGCCGCCACCGAGGAGCCCTTCCCTTTCCACGGTCTTCTGCCGAAGAAAGAGACCGGGGCCGCCTCCTTCCTGTGCCGCTACCCGGAGTATGACGGGCGCGGGGTGCTCATCGCCGTCCTGGACACGGGGGTCGATCCCGGGGCTCCCGGCATGCAGGTGAGGCGGCGCCGAGGGCCCGCGGCCGGGAGGGCCGAGCCGAGACCAAGCCTCAGAAGGGTGGGACAGCTCGGGGCGACCGCAGGACCCCGTTCCCGCTCCACACAAAAGCAGCGTGGTCGGTGTGGCTGATCGAGATCGGGGCTTCGGGGAAGCCCGCTGGACAACCGGGCGTGCCAGGCCCCACATCTCCTCTGGGTCCTTGCCCGATCTTGCCGAGCGAGGGTATTACAGTTTTTAACCCTGGGCGAATGGGGGGGGGGGGTGACACCGATGGGGCAGCAGCCCTGACAGAACTTGGTAGTGATGAGGTTTAGAGATTGGTTTTGGCAAGACTAGCAAAGCGGGGTTCCCAGAAGACAACCCGATCCGCTTCCGGAATGATTTCTTCTGATACTTTTGTATTTTTAAGTTATCTACTATGTATTTGTTTAGGTTGAAATCTCCTGGGTTAGTTTTTACATAAAGTACAATTAATTCGTTAGGGGCGAATTTTTCAGGCCTTACGAAAATATGCTTTTAAACGCCTCAAAACGTAAGAGAACATACTTTAGCTGTGTTTTCCCCAAATGACTTCATTTTCCTTCATGCGAGTTAGAAGTCGTTAGGTCAGGGACCTTACTGAAAAGTGATGTTAAAAAAAAAATGCCTCTGAGTAAAATGCATTCTGTTTTTAAACTAAACTAGCCTTTTACTAAAACCCACTAATAATGATTTACAACCATTGTTGAAGATCTTCTCTGACTATTGCCTCCTGTTCAGTCCTGTGTCTGTTTATCAGATAGATGCATTAGATTACATAGACATATATTATCCTAAACCCATTCCTCACAAAAGAGGGATGCTTAGTAATTCCTTTATTCCTAGTCCTTGATTTTCTTCCCATCTTTAGTTCTTTCATTGTGTTGCCTGATAATTGACATAAATGGATAGTAAGATAATTGACATAAATGTTAGGAATTAGTGCAAGAGTGTGGTGATATATTGTGCACCCCAATAAAACTTATCTGGGGATCAGAGGACAGGACCAGCCACTAGAATAAACAAAGAGGCCAGACAGTGATGGCACATACCCTTAATCCTATCACATGGGAGGCAGAGATCAGTCTGGATCTCTGTGAGTTCAAGGCCACACTGGAAATAGAGCCAGGCGAGGTGGCACACTCCTTTGCTTGGGAAGCACACACATCCTTAATCCTAGGAAGTAAGATGGCGGGGCAGAAGAAGATATATAAGGCATTAGGAAACAGGAACTGTCTTGAAACTGAGGATTTCGCAGAGGTAAGAACTTGTGGCTGGCTTGCTCTGCTTCTCTGATCTTTCAGCTTTTATACCAATGTCTGGCTCCGGGTTTTTATTAATAAGACTGTTTAGCAGTTCATGTTACATGAGAGATAGGAAGGAAGCCTGTGTGGTCACCTGGAGAGTTCTGCTTCAGATGGTTTGTTACTTCTTCCCCTCGCTGGAGCACATCCAGTGGTGGTCCTGCCTGGCAGAGCCCCTGAGTAGAAGTTCAGGTAATGAGTTCCTTCCCGGTGACTACAGTTGTTATTTTATTAATAGTAGTTGCTAAGGTTTAAAACATGGTAACAGCAATGCCATATTGAGGGTTTATTACACAGTGGAAATGCTGCCCATTACATAGCAGTGTGTTTACTTTTTGTAGAATATTGGGAGAATAGTTTAAGTGGCTCACTGGTTCTTTTTGTTAGAAGATCAGACAATTTTAGAGTAGTACTGACCAGTGGGCATTTGTAGAATTTCCAGTTCTGCTTATCAAAGTATTTTGTTTCTGTAAAGTAACAGTTTTTACCCTGTAGAATTACTTGACAATTGACAAAATCAATACATAGGACTTTAAAGTGCTAAAGAAAAGTTTTAAATACTATTTTTTAAGTCTTAAATAAATAATAAATGTCTAATAGGGGGAGTTTATAGAAGGTCTATCCTATGAATTGTCTGAGGGGAAAATAAGTTTTATATTTACATACAATGTTCTGTCAATAAAATATTGAAACCAAATGAAAACATAAGATCATCAACCATTAATGCTCAGATTCTAAACATGACCAGTTTTTTTTTTTTTAATTTCAGCAAGGAAATTAGCACATGAGTGACTTCAATTTTTTTACTTATCTAATGAATTTATTTTATAGTTCTGTATATACATCATTAAGGTAAGAAAGAAAATAGAAATAAAAAGAAAATAGAAGAGGAGGCTGACCTTGCCTAATGGGATCTAAGTAAAGGACTAGAGGAGAAAATGCGAACTTGGAGTCAATTGTAATTACTTCCTTTAATAACTTCCTTAGGCCAAGTCCTTTTTTGTCATAGCTTATGGCATATTCAGAGCAGAGGGCAGGGCCAGGTATGATAGCATACTCCTGTGTGCAGACAGATTGAGGAGAGTAATAATTACACAAGTGATTAAATATTTCCTCAGCAAGCATTCAAGTACCTGGTAGGTGCCTACTGTTCAATTAAATAATTAAGTCCTGCAAACTGAATGTTTTAAAGATAGAAAGGTAGGATGACAGGAAGACTGACTGTGAGATCATGGATGGGTTTCATGACAAGATAAAACTTGGTCTAGGCCACTGTCACTGCCACTAATCCATGCTTCTTCACTTTTCCAAACTTACTACCCATCAAAAGCAAACCTAGTATCACATCTTTGTTCAAAAGAAGTCAGTTTGCTTTTGAATAAAACTCCAGAATTTTGAATTCTATTATAACCTTTGGGTGTAGCCTCAGCACCACCCTTCACTCTGTGCTTCTCTCTTGAACGCTTGATTTCCATCTTTTCTAGGCACCTAGATGTTACAGGTCCTAATATATTGCCTTTGCAATGTGGTGCTTAGTTTGCCCAAAAGCTTTCTATAGTCACCTGAAAACTCCTTCTTCATGCTTTTAAGACATTACTGATTTAATTCAGCATTTTGCCAGATATTAGCTCTACTGTTAAGGTCTGTCGATTCAGAGATGAATAAGGCTAGTCAGTCCCTGCTAACAATGATTTCAGTTTTTCTCCCTTTTGTTCTCCTCTCAAGTTGTAAATATCCCTTTATTTTCCTTACATTTTTCCTGGTTAAAATTCTTAGAAAGCATATCAAATTTATTTGGTATGAAATCTGCTAGTAATAAGCATTTTTGTTAGAAAGACCTGTATGCATAATAGGGGAGTATCCTCTTGGAAAAGAACTGTTTGGGGTAAATGTATACAAGTAACTTCATAAAAGTTTTTTGTTTGGTTGGTTTTTGTTCTGTTGAGACAGGGTTTCTCTGTATAATAATTCTGGCTGTCCTGTGTAACACAAAACTTAAAATGTCTTATTAATAGAAAACCCGGTGCCAGCTATTGGGGTAAATAAAGATCAGAGAGACAGAACAAGCCACAGCTAACCTCACCTGGCCAACTTCTCAGCTGATTCTGTTTCCTTAAACTGGAAGCCTCTGAGTCCTCACTCAAATGGATCTCAGCTGAACTGCTGCTAAAAGCTTAAAAGCCTCTGGTTCCTGGTCCTCATGCCTTATATACCTTTCTGCTTCCTGCTATCACTCCTGGGATTAAAGGCATGTGTCTTTCTCAAGCAAGACATGAGATCTCAAGTGCTGAGATTAAATGTGTGTGTCACCACGCCTGGCTCTGTTCCCAGTGTGGCCTGGAACTCACAGAGATCCAGACAGATCTCTGCCTCCAAGTGATAGGATTAAAGGATTGTGTGCCACCACTGTCTAGCCTCTAGGTCTACTCTAGTGGCTGTTCTGTTCTCTGATCCCCAGATAAGTTTTATTTGTTAAAACACAAATAAAATATCACCACAGTCCTGGAACTCACTCAGCAGACCAGGCTGGTCTCAAACTAACAGAGATCTGCCTGCCTCTGCCTCCTGAGTGAGTGCTGGTATTAAAGGTGTATGCCACCACCCCACTGCCCAGCTCATAAAAGTGTTTTTAATGTGTTAATTCACTAAAATATTAATAAGCAATCACACACACACACACACACACACACACACACACATATATATATATATATATATATAATTGGTTATTGGTGGAAGAAAAGTCTGAAGACTGTGCTTGTTACATTCTTGACATTTATTAGTTTTTTTTTTCCTTTCTCTTTTTTTCAGACTTTGTGTTTCCATGCCTAATTCCTGCTGGTGTGTGTGTGTGTGTGTGTGTGTGTGTGTGTGTGTGTGTGTAAATATATGTATACTTGTGTGTGTGTACACAGAGTTTTAAGTAGTGTATATGTTTATTGTACAAAATGATGGGTTTCTTTATGACATTTTAATACATGTATATCTCAAAAGACAATAAATAATTTATGGGAAATGAATTAGCTCTCAAAAGAAGTAGAACAGTGCTTGTAAGGTGGCTCAGTGGTAAAGGTGCCTGCTGCCAATCCTGACAGCTTGAGTTGAATTGCCATGACCCCATATGGAAAGAGAGAACCAACTCCTACAAGTTGTCATCTGACTTCTACTCACACTCTGTGGCATGCTTATACTCACACAGATACCCGTACACACAACATAAATACAATTTAATCTTAAAAATGTAAAACTATCCAATAAATACATGAAAAAAAATTCAGTATCCTTAGCCATCAGGGCAACACAAGTCAATGCTATATTGAGATTCCAGCTTAACCAACTCAGAATTTCTATCATTAAGAAAGCAACAGATGCTGGTGAGGATGAGGTTGAGGACTGCAGTAAGATCCTTGGTGAAAATATATATTAGAATAGCCACTATGAAAATCATTATTGAGGTTCTTCAAGTATATGTATGTTCCTCAATATATATTGAATACAACAACTTGCTTTTGCAAAACTAGCCCCGAAGAGCCTTATCAACTGCTCTCCCATGAAAATATACTAGTATAGTTTCCTGTAGCAGTAGATTGTAACTCACTTTAAAATTTATGGCTAGTAAGGAAATGCACCTTACCAAAATTAGAGCTGATGCTAATTCGGTAATAAAAAAAAATGTTAATACCCAACAAGCACTGTTGTTGGGTATGTATCTGCAAGTTGAATGGGGATACAACCTGTCCCTTTGGAGCTTACACTCTTTAACAGGAGAAACTGATTAGGGTCATTTCATGTGTGTTATTGAAAGTTGGATTGTGTCCTGTGAAGTGAACAATTTGCAATTTGAAGTTGAGGGTGATAAACACATGAAAGAGATCATTTGGGGAGGTTTTTTTGAAGGGGTGATAACTTTACTAGAAAATGGAAATGTATGATCAAATGATGTTACACATCTGAAGGAATAGAGAATTCTAAAAAGGGGGATTATATGAAAACAGTCGAGGCAAAAATGATCACCATTTTTATGGGAAGTAGTGCCACAGAGCTTCTTATGTTTATCAATCTGTGAGAAGAGAGGAATAATAAAACACAGTTTGTCTGAATAATACATTCAGCTGTGGAAGGAACACCTTTAAGGAAGTGATTTATATAGGGCTTCTTCAAGTTTTTCATTTGTAACTGACCTCTTTTTGCCCATGAAATTTTACACAACCCTAGGTATATAGGCAAATAAAATAAGTATACAAATCAAGCATTTACTGATAAGTCATAAAGAAGTTTATTGTAGGAGCTGGAGAGATGCTTCAGTGGTTAAACTGTTCCTGCAGAGGACTTGAGTTCAGTTCCCAGCTCACGTGGCAGCTCACATCAACCTTCAACTCTAGTTCTGAGGATTCATTATCCTCTTCTGGCCTCTGAGAGCACCAGGCACACATGTAGTACATATACATATATATAGGCAAACACATAAAATAAAAATAAACCTTTTTTAAAATTATTTTTAAAAATTTTGGTTAAATAGCATTTTACTAAAGGCAAAACAAATGTGCATACTCATTGAGATGAATAAACTTGTTTAACACAATCCAATTTAAAAATAAACTAATTTAATATTTATATGCTGAGGAGTGGTGGAGGGAAAATATTAAAAGTTTTGATTTCTAGAATTAAACGATTAGGTTTCTATAAGAGTAGAAGTTCCGTGCAGTAAAAATACTGCAGTCTATAGAATACAGTAGGATCAAGTCAGCCTGGAATGTTTCAAACAAGTGTTCAATGAGTTTTCTAGTTTGGTGGCATGCACAATATGAAGTATACAATTGAATGTTCAAAACCAAGGCCACAGTGTTTATAAAAGGCAGCTGGCATAAGTGCTGCCACAAACACATTTAGTTTTGAATTAAGTTTTGATTGTTGTATGTATATTCAGTAACCTTTTACTGTTGCCAGGTTTTTGGTGACACCACAAACATTGTTACAGGATCCTCATAAAGAGTAAAGTTTCAGCTCAGTTTAAGAAGCTGATACCTACATTATGAAAGGAAGAGATGATAGTGGTTTGGCAAGTTGGCACAATGGTGATAAAAAGTAGAAAAATGGATTTGAATTCCATTTTAGAGGAAGTACTTCCTAATAGCTGTGGTGCAAGGTATAAATTAGATAATCAGAGAAAGACTTCTGTTTCTGGCTTGAACAACTGGTGTATGATATCTGTAAAGATAATATTTGGAGAAAAACAGATTTGGGAGTGTGTTACTTTGAACTTGGTTGTTTTGTTTGTTTGTTTGTTTTTTGATTTTTTGAGACAGGGTTTCTCTGTGTTCTTTGCGCCTTTCCTGGATCTCACTCTGTAGCCCAGGCTGGCCTCAAACTCACAGAGATCCACCTGCCTCTCCCTCCCAAGTGCTGGGATTAAAGGCGTGCGCCACCACCTTTGAACTTGGAATTTACTAAATTTGAAGTACTGGTGTGAAATTGAGTAATAAAATACTATCGTTTTTTATGTAGCCCAGAGCTCACTTTCTTCACATATTTGCTCATTATTGCCTTCTCAGCAAGGCCTTTGCCCAACCAAGTTAAAATCCATGCTACTTATTTTATGTCTTCTGCTTAATTTCTCAGTATTTTACATCTTTATTTATTGTCTACTTCCTTACTATGCTATATATAAAAGATAAGGGATTTTTTTTTTGTGTACTGACAACTGCTGTATCCAACACCCAAAAGATTATAAATATTAAAGAAATATATGAAACCATTTGGAGGTTGTATATTGTTTTTGATGACTAGTTTTTTTGTGTTTATTTGTTAGACTTTTTTCTTAATTATATTTTTAATATAAGTGAAAAATTTCATAGGTAATTATATATATACTGTGTATATACTCATGGATTTATATTACTTCCTTTAAAGACAAAACTAACTCATTTTATTTGCCTCAATTTTCAGGTTACAACTGATGGAAAACCAAAAATCATTGATATCATTGATACCACAGGAAGTGGTGATGTGAATACTGCTACAGAAGTAGAACCAAAAGATGGTGAAATTATTGGTCTTTCTGGAAGAGTGCTTAAGGTTGAAACATTTCTCTTCTTATTGAATGGGTTCTTTTGGCTTGTTGCCCCCCCCCCTTGTTTTTTAATGTTGCTTCAAAGCATCAAATGTTTTTTAACTAAAATGGGCAGTAGAGTAGTATTTACCTGTTACTTGTAAAGCAAATTATCCCAAAAGCACTTGGTTTAAAATAAAATGTTCCATTACTGTCTTCTAGGAACCTAGGTTGTGATGTTGGTGGATGCTTATAGTTGTGAATTTCTCATGAAGTTGTAAATTGTTGGCTGTGGTTGTGGTTTCTGTAGCTAGAGTTTTCCTGCCTTGCCCATAGTCAGGACAAATCTCTGTCACCCACCAGTCCCACAGCCGCTCAGACCCAACCAAGTAAACACAGAGACTTATATTGCTTACAAACTGTATGGCCGTGGCAGGCTTCTTGCTAACTGTTCTTATATCTTAAGTTAACCCATTTCTATAAATCTATACCTTGCCACATGGCTCGTGGCTTACTGGCATCTTCACATGAGGCTTGTCATGGTGGCAGCTGGCAGTGTCTCTGACTCAGCCTTCCCAGAATTCTTCTCCTCCTTGTCCTGCCTATACTTCCTCTTGCCTGACTACTGGCCAATCAGTGTTTTATTTACTAACCAATCAGAGCAACACATTTGCCGTACAGAACATCCCACAGCAGGTTTCATTTAAAGGCTCAGCTAGGGAGCATTGGGAAATTGGCTGTTTCATGAATGAATAACTTGGTTTTTTTTGTTTTATTTTGTTCTTTTTGACAGGGTCTCTCTATGTGGTCCTAGAACTCTAGGTAGACCAGACTGGCCTCAATCTCACAGGCCTGCTTTTGTCTCCCAAGTGCTGGGTAAAGGCTGCACCACTACACCTTGTTTCTTTGCCACATGGCTCTCTCGACAGAACTGTTTTATAGTATAGCATGGCAGCTAACTTCTCTCAGGGCAAGAGATCTAAGAGAACAATCAAAGTGAAAGTCATGGTTTTTTTTATAAGGTTAGCTTATAAGTGACAGTCCACCTCTTCATTGTATTCTGTTTATTGGAAATCAGTCAATAAATCAGTAGGTATGATGATGGAAAAGGTATCTTATAATAGCATGTATACTGTAAGGTGTGGATTATGAGGGTCATCTTAAAAGTTATTTGTTCAGTAAAGTTCTTTATTTTGTTTTTCAGTTGAGGTCAACAAGTGGTTTTAACTTGTGAATAGAAAAACAGAGAAAGTAACCACCTATAGAGTTTTGCCTTCATCATTTTCTCAGTGAACCTGATCATGAAGAAATACTTATGCCCTAATTCTTCCAACTTAAATGACTGGCTTTGTTTTATTTTGTCCTTGGTAGAAAGGCACAAGTAAGCTAAGCATGAGATAATAGCTGTAAAATAAGCATAGAGCTATTCATGAGTTACTAGTTAATACATTTAGAGGATGACAAAAAATTGAGTGATTTTATTTTTTATTTTTCAAAACAAGCAGTTTTTGAAGTTTGAAGTGCATTAATTTACTCTTGGACAGTAGATCGTATTTCCAGTGAGTCCTGTAGATTTAGACCTACATAATTATTCTTAGTTGCTTATTTTTAGATAACTATAATAACCTAGGCTTTAAATAAGCCATATAAACTATTGTCACTAGTGCTCAAAGGTAGAAATTATATGTAATAAATAAGCTCCGGGAGTCCAATCAGTGAGAAAGAGGAGGGATTGTATGAGCAACAATTGTTGAGACCAAGATTGGAAAAAGCACAAGGATAAATGGCCAAACTAGTGGAAACACATGAACTATGAACCAATAGCTGAGGAGCCCCCAACTGGATCAGGCCCTCTGGATAAGAGAGATAGTTGATCAGCTTGAACTGTTTGGGAGGCACCCAGGCAGTGGGACTGGGAACTGTCCTTAGTGCATGAGCTGGCTGTTTGGAACCTGGGGCCTATGCAGGGACACTTTGCTCAGCCTGGGAGGAGGGGACTGGACCTGCCTGGACTGAATCTACCAGGTTGGGGGGGTGGCAGCAGCGGGAGGAGGGAGGATAGGGGAATCCGTGGCTGATATATAATATTAAATCAAATTATAAAAAAAAATTTTAAAAAAAGATAAGACAATTAAGACTGATAATTTTGCCTTTTACTCACATGCAGACTGTTCTCTAGTATGTTTTATTGCTTCATTTGCTATGCATATTCTCCAGGGGGTTGACATTTGGACCAGCCTCCTAGTCCACATAGGGGGTTCTACTGATTGGTTAAGTTTGGATAGCTTGTGGAATAGGATGGTGGAAAACTAATTGCCCTTCATATAGACTTTCTGCCAATCTTTCCTTTCTCTATCCATGCATAAAATATACTTACAGAGGTATTCAGATGTTTTTCAGTAGTCAGGAAGGAATAATTATTAGTCACTGGTACCATGGCAATTTGGTTCTCCTTAGCTCTTTAGGACACCATTTTCTGAAAGTAGCACAGTAAGTTTCTTTGACTTAGCCATGTGGTACAGTGAAGTAAATATCTGTTTCTGTTTCTGTTTCTTCCAAATAGCTCATAAATCACCAACAGAGCCTAATTCTTCTGGTTTAAGACCAGAAGAATACAGGTAATACTTTGAACACCTTGGTAGCCATTGTCTATAGATGATAATCCTCTGTACAGTCTTTACTCCTTTTTTCCAGGTCACAATCTGTTTCAACTTCTATGATAATCATTTCTTTGTTTGTGCAGATATATCATCTTTGTGCAGATACATAAAATACATTATTTAATTTTCCCCACTTTTCAACTTTTCATGAATGCCCTCATTTCTGTATCAGTTTTTCTTCCTGTTGTTGGTGTTTGCAAGATTTGAGATTGACTGGTCTTTATTATTGTTGAATGTAACAATAATTTGTTCAGTTTCATTGTTAAGTAATATATGATGTCTACACAGCACATTCTATCTGCTCTGCTGTATTGAACTGTTTCTTGCAGTTTGAGACTGTTAACAGTTCTTTTGAAAGTATTGTGCACATTTCCTGTGTGTGCGCATGTATGCGCATGTGTGCACGCGCGGCTGTCTCCAGGATGTATGCTAGAAGTGCAATTGCTGAGTCATGGAGATACAGCATTACTAGGTTATATATAACATCTTTATCTTTATGCTGAGGCTTGTAGCGGAAGTTTCTCTCCTGCCTGCCTGTTCTCAAATACCTGGCAGCCACTTCTTAAATAATTGACTCAGAGGCTTACTATTACTTATAGATGCTTGGTTGGTAACTCAGGCTTATTACTAACTAGGTCTTACACTTAAATTAACCCATGATTCTTATCTATGTTTTAGCTGCTTGGCTTGGTACGTTTTCTCAGTGTGGTGTTCTCATCTTGCTTCCTCTGTGTCTGCTGTTGGCACCCTTCCTCTTTCCTAGCATTTTCAGTATGGCTTTCCTGTCTAACTTCTTGCCCAGCTACTGGCCTGTCAGCTTTTTATTAACCAATGAGAGTAATATGTATTCATAGTATAGAAAAGCATTATTCCACAGCATTCCCCCTTTTTGTCTAATTAAGAAGGAAGATTTTTAACTGTAATATAGTAAAACTATCTCCAACAAAAATAGTTAAGTAAAAATTACAGTAACACTAATCCATTTGCATTTTGCAAAATTAGAGAAAATACTTATTATCTATCTTATCTTGGTGAGTCTAAAGTGTTGTATCTAATTTATCCTTTATCATAACTAAGGAAAACTATAATTATAACTCTCTAGTCTTCAACTCCTTCAAAGACCCCAGAAGGGTGAAATGTTACCTAATGACAATGACAGGGACCTCAAGCTGCCTGGCCAGTCACCCAAGGTTCCCCTGCAACATTGAGGCATCTAGTTCTGGCCTACAGGCCTAGCATGTCTGACAGACTTTTTTTCAGAAGCAGGAAAATCTGCAGGACTGTCCTACCCTATCTTGGCAAAGTTTGGCAGTTGCTTTTCTTTGTGTCCTGCTTGTCCAGATTGGACAGCGTACTTACTGTCGGCAGTCAAGGCAAGGGGAGTTTCTTGTCCAGTAGCTAACTTTTGCCATAAAGAAAACACACTTCATATAGAGTTTCTTCCATGCCCACCATCCTCTTTGAAGTAATTGGTGCTACCAGGAGCAGATGTATCTTACTGTCGAGAAAAGTCTTAAGTTCTTAAAATGTTTTAAATGCCATATTCTGTAGGTCTTTGAAGTGTTTGAAGATTGCCCATCTATCTGAAATACATCTCTGTATGAAACATACCTAACATGACTATAAGTTTGATATTATAGATGACTATTAGTCTGCATTTCTTAATTATATATTACATTTAAAATGAGCTGCCTAGACATAAAACCCTAAATAAGAGTAGAAATATACATACAGTATAACAAAATCAATTTTAAATTTGTATCAATAAACTTAAAATCCATACTGATGTAAAATATGTAAGATTAACAGTTGTTTTTTTGGATTAAAGTAGATTTAGTAATCTATCTTTTTCTCCATCATTTCTATATCATAGCCCACTTTTTTCTTTTTCTTCAAGAGATTGACTATTACCAATAACTATTTGTAACCAAACCCCCAGACAAAGACAAACATCCATAATCCACTTTTTGGGGGAATTTGGGCATAGTTTCCTAGGCTACTTCCTGCTAATTAGGGGTACTGTTAATCTATGGGGACCCTGAGAAAATTTAGGATTATGGTCAAGTCCTGACTGGAGTAGTCTGTGAGGCTGGATCATCTCAGCCTGTAGCAGCCTTGAAGCCTTTCTGGATGAAGAATTCAGAGGAAACTGCAGAAGAGGAAACACTGGATCACCTGGGCCATCTGTTTCCATTGGAGATTTTTCAGGGGGTCTTCCTTTAGCAAATCTGATTTTTCTTAACACAGAATGAATCCACAGCCTCTCATTTCCTGTGGAAATAAAAGCATAACCTATTCTGCAAAGTAACATATCTTTTGACTTAAATTTTGAAGTCAAGGCATTTTCAAAATATATAGGTTGGATTAATCCAGCAACATTTATAATCAAATGTCTCTTATCAGCTGTTGCTCATACAGCAATCAAACAATTCAAAGGAAACACAACAACAGCAACTGCTTCTTAAATAATTGACTCAGAGACTTATTACTTACAAATGCTCAGCTGATAACTCAGGCTTATTACTACCTCTTACACTTAAATTAACCCATAATTCTTACCTATATTTAGCCACTTGGCTTGGTACCTTTTCTCAGTGTGGTACTTTCATCTTGCTTCCTCTGCATCTGCTGGCACCTCTTGACTCTGCCCTTCCTCTTTCCCAGCATTCTCAGTTTGGCTTTCCTGCCTAACTTCTGCCCAGCTACTGGCCTGTCAGCTTTTTATTAACCAATGAGAGTAATACATATTCATAGTATTAGAAAAGGATTATGCCACAACACAGGCTGGCCTTGTATTCTCCTGATTTTCCTGCCACTATATCCCAAGTGCTGGGATTACAGTTGTGTATCACCATGCCTGGTGAGCTTTTTAACTTCAAATACTAGGTATTTTCAGAACTTTTTTTTTTTAATTCTTAAAAAAGGACGGGAATCTCAGTATATTACACTGTAGGTTTAATTTGCATTTGTCTAATGAAATCAGCTGTTTTTTCCCCCACAGATTTGGGTTTTTGGATTTCTTATGAAGTACTAAAAGTTCATTTACCATTTTCCTTTTTTTTTTTGTTTGTTTGGTTTTTTTTTTTTTAATATACTACTAAGCTGTCCATTGTTTTCTTACTTTTTATAGGGTTCTTTTATATATCCATTTTCCATTTTATACTTAAAAATTTCAGTTTTTACATATACATGTGTGCTTAATGAAAACTCTTAAAATTAATTAAATGTATGACATGAATATGAAGATATTCCCTGTATTCCTAGAAAGTTGTGTTTTTTCTTACTTGTTTTAGAGAATTTGGAATTTTTTTATTCTTAATTTGAAGTAGGAGTCTTATTTTTCCCATCCTAGTGTGTTTACATCACACATTAACATTTCATTAGTTCCCTAGTAATTCTTATGTCTTTCATTTTGCTTTGCAACCTTCAAAGTGTGTTAGCAGACATGTCCAACCTGGGACTCACAGGCGACATTTGAGCCAAGAGCTATTGGTGTGGCCCAAGAGAAATCCATAAACTTAAATAATTTAAAACATGGAGTGGGAGGGAGAAGAGTTTCTGGGTTGTGAACTTTGTGTATGACAGTGTTGTATTAGCAATGTCAAAAGGTTGGGCTCACCTTTAAGTCTTATGTCTTGGTTCTCTTTGTCCTGTGGTTTTCCAGTAGATCTCTACTCCATTCTAATTTTAGTAGCATTTTGGAAGGGAACACCATGCTGGTTTCACTTTACCACATTTATGTTAAACCTTTTTTAAAAATAATCTACATTTAGTTTCAAATATTGAAAAATCTTCTAAAAAGTTGATAATAGGCATGCAGAAAAATGTGACTAGATGTAGTATAGCCAGAGCAAATAATGAGTATATAGGCATGTGCTATGTCACTGGCAAGACTGAAATAACTCAGGGTGTTATTTAGTTTATTAAGAAAAATGTCTCGCCGGGCGGTGGTGGCACACGCCTTTAATCCCAGCACTCGGGAGGCAGAGCCAGGCGGATCTCTGTGAGTTCGAGGCCAGCCTGGGCTACCAAGTGAGCTCCAGGAAAGGCGCAAAGCTACACAGAGAAACCCTGTCTCGAAAAACCAAAAAAAAAAACCAAAAAAAAAAGAAAAGAAAAGAAAAAAAAAAAAAAGGAAAAATGTCTCATTTGTTAGGCAACCTCTCTTTAAGAGTTTCAGAAATGAACTGTAATTCATTATGAATGAGATTATGTACTCCAGACACAGGGACTTTGAGTCCCAGGCAAAGTGGGTTTATATACATAACAATATCCTATCTTTAAAAAAGAGATAAAGATGATGTCCATGGGACCTGGAGAGATAGCTCAGTAGATTAAGTATATGCCATATTTATTCTCTGAGTTTTTTGTATACTTTTTATAACTATTCTACCCTTAAAGGAAAATAGATAATCCTGATTTTTGAGATGTATGTGATTCCATGGACCCTGAAGAATTTTTGTTTTATTTATAGTTAAATATAAATTGACAACAGGATTATTTTCATTGTTTTATATATATATAAGCTAACTAATGTGTTAAATATGTCTAATGGCTTCTGAGTTTTGCTTTTCTTTATTAGTTGACATTTCAGGGTCTTTTGAACATTTTCAGTTGTACTAGGCAAAGTTCACAAAGGTACATGTACAGTGGGTATTTGTGTTGCCTGGTAGTGGCATTTTGTTGCAACATTTTGCCATTGTTTTTGTTATGTCAGGACATTACAAGAATATGATGAACATGCTTTCTGATGATGGATGAGTTTCTATAGATAGCCAGCTGACTCACAAATTATTAGTTAAAATGTAGGCCTATAATAATTATTTTCATACATCTAATTTTATGAAATTTTCACCCAAAAGTTTTCTATGTGGGAAATAATTGCTATGGAACAGGAGAATGAGTTGGGGAAAGATACTGTATAAGTGAGACAAGTGAGGATGTTTTGTTTGTTTGTTTGTTTGTTTTTGTTTTTGAGACAGGGTCTCTGTCTGTGTAAACCTGGCTGTCCTGGAACTCATTATATAGATCAAGCTGACCTCAGACTCACAGAGATCCACCTGCCTCTGCCTCTGAGTGCTGGGATTAAAGGCACAAGCCAGCTAGATGTGAGTTGTTGGTAGGTAACAGCTTTTTTTTTTTTTTTTCAGTAATTAGGATGAATAGGAATAGATTTTGATATTTTAAACTGGTTGATGCTCATTGCATTTTATTATATATAAGAATCATAAAGTTGAGTTATGATCCCTAGCTTCACTGTTTGGTTAAAAAATAGACAAGAGTGGTAGAGCTAGACAGCCAGAGTCAGGTTCTTTGAGCAGCCTGCCTGTCTATTGCAAATCCCAGCTTTCATGATAAATCGAGCTTTAAAATGACAGGCAGTCTTAATCCTGCAGAAGTAAATAATGTCAACCAACAGAGAGCATGAGAGCAGTCATGAACCTTGAGCCATTCTCAAAGGGAAAGTGCTGATATATCTTGGCATTTGCATTTTCATAATGCCCCTTTGTGGTTAAATGGCCTTGAGACTGCTGATAGGTTGGCTGTTCTCAGTATATCAGAAGCTAAGGTGCCAGGGTATTTTCCCACACATGCACTAATGAAGGGCCTGCAACCCCTAAAGACCTTGGCTTCATTGTTTCACTTACTTTGTGGTTTTGAATTCACCTCCCATGATTTGGGGAGAGAAGAGGGTAAGTGATGTATTCGTTTACCCCATGAATATATCACCCACATAAATATTTGTAGAAACTTCTCTAAGACATATATGTTAGAGCTGCAGTGCTGCCACCCCACCTTGGAAACAGCCAACTCTTCCCCTCTTTGGAGTGCTTGCTTGCCTTTTGCTGAATCAACTTCTCTTAAACAGGGTTAGTTTTTGCTTCCAAGAAGAATAGAGAGACCATATACATCTCCCCCTTGCCTTTCCCAAAAAAAGAGTTATAAGGTTAAGATTGTGGGATACTTTTTCCTTGTACACAAGAGGAGATAAATGTTAACATCCCCCACTTTAGTGGTGAGGTTTAGAGTCACAGCCACATTTATCTGGTTTAAAATCTCATCTTTTTGATCTGAATTTTTTGATTTCCATGATGGAACTAGATTCCAATTTTTTACCTTCCTATTTGTATAAGTAATTTCATTTCATCTTTCTATTAAAAAACTATTTTTAAAGATGAGACAATTTGAGAGAGTGTTACAGATCTTAAATGAAATTAACATGATTTTATAGTGCTTTGTCCATAAGGATTCAAAGAGCCCTGTTTAATATTTGTGCATTATCTGTATGGTGCTGTTGTAGAAGAATGACGTTCTTACTCTAAATAGGAAGTCTGAGTGTGGAGTAAGTTCTGAAAATTGCTTCTTAATTGGCACAAGTGTCAAATAAAGGGAGAGATGGGGTGTAAGCGGTGTTTAAGAACTGTTAAATAATCTTAGCGATTTAATGAAATAATACATTTTCAAAGAATTTTATAAACTATAAAGCCATAGTGACATTAAGTGGCCACTTAGAATATTAAAAGTATTTCTCATATACGTAAGTCTCTTTGCCCAATGTGAGCCAGTAGAGTAGATGTGAAATAGCTTGACTTCACAGTGGTGTATCGTTGTCATTGGAAAGTTAGTGGACAATTTGTTTTATCTACAGATTCCTGCAAGTTGGACAAATCCTTCGGGAAAATATCATATTGGCATTAAAAATGGCTATGACTTCTATCCAAAGGCTCTCAAGGAAAGGATACAGGTAATGAGAAACCCAGTATTAGTTTGCTTGCAAGTGTATATGCTTAGATTTGATTCCTACTTGAAGAAAAGGGATTTTTTTTTTTTTAATTTTGCATTTGTAAACTCTCATAAGGTCTTAAATCTTTGAGGGACTTGAACTTTAAAAGACTGTTCAGGAGTAATTAAAGTGGTTCTTAGTCTTGGATGCTTGGAGTAGTTAGTTTAAAGGAAATTAAAACAAAAAACTAAACTAAAGCTCGGGCTTTTGGGTTCTTTTGAGTAGATGACATAAACTGAGTTTTAGATTTTTTAAAGAACTTTCTTAAAGTATAGAACTCTTTATTTTTGTTCTTGTGCTTTCTAAGAATTTGCCCCATTTATCTTGTTGTCTAGTCTTCTTGTTCTCAGTTTGTCATCATTTAATACTATTAATTAATAGTTAATCAGATCTAAAGCTATTGAAGTATGTGTATAAGAAACACAAGTAGGGCTGGAGAGATAGCTTAGCAGCTTAGAGGACTTACTGCCTTGGCATCGAACCCATGTTCAGTTCCCTACACCCAGGTCAGATGACTCTTAACTACCTATAGCTCTAGTTCCAGGGGATCTGATGCCCTCTTCTGGCTTCTGTGGACACCAGCATGCACATAGTTCACATAAATTCACACAGACAAGTACATAAATAAGATAAAACATGTCTGTAGTTGGAGAAAGAAGAGCTAAGTGTGGTTAGGAATTTGCTTTAAAGAGGTGCTGTCAAGTGAAACTTTCTGTGATGATGCAAATGTTTGAAGTGTTTAATATATGCTCTATTAAGAGAACTGCTATGGGTTACTGTATTGCATGGTGCCATTTCTGAACATCGCTATGACACTAATTGCTGATATGAGTCCAATACTTCAACTGTAAAACAAGGTATAGGTTTTGACAGTAATCCTGATAGATATGTGGGTGCTGTCATCTAATCAGAATATTCTTCTTCCTTTTAGATCCATGAGCCAGAACTTATTTTAATGCACATAGCTTTGATTGATATAAACACACAGATGTGACATTATTATGTTCAGTCAGCTTTTATAAGTAACAAATTGATACACGAATATAGATCATATAGTTGACATAGGCTCTTATTAGTAGATAGTCCAGTTTATTAGTTTACTGAAAGGCTTCTCTTATCTAGAAGACTTTTGATAGGAGATACTATGCGAGGAAGAATGGAGATAAAGGTTAAGACCAATTTTAGAAGCATGGAGCCTTGTCCAGTATAAGACGATGAGGCATCCTGGACAGGAATGATTGAGGATATCTACACTTCCCACTTAAGCTACAGTCTTTCTTTAGTCATAGCCTTGTATTTGCCTATCTGCATTTTCCAATTTTGTATGGGTCCAGGAGTGAGTATTTTCTACTCTAAATAATAGCACCTGATAAGATACACTACATTTTAGAGAAGGGTGGGTATAAATTGAGGAATAATAATATAAAAATATTTTAGTGTGACTTGATAAGCTCGTTCTCCTAACCAACTTCATTAATTGATCTACTACTTTAAAACCTTAACTAGAAATGGTTTTTGTAAGCCTTTAGAATTTTGTAATATCTGAACTGCTAGCAAGATATAAATATAACCATGTAGGTTTCCCTAACTATTTTGTCTGCCTGATTGTAAGATTTTTTGTCTTTGCAGAAAGAACGGAAAGAAAAAATCTGGGATCCTATTCACAGAGTTGCACTTGCAGAAGCTTGTAGAAAACAAGAAGAATTTGATATTGCCAACAATGGCTCTTCCCAAGTTGGTGCTACTTACTTTTTTTTTGAATGTTTCAAAGAATCATACTAGTATTCTAAAGAATTCAGTAGACTACATTTTCATAGGGTTCATCCCTTGACAATTTTTTTTCTCATCAGTGTGTTAAAGTTACCAGTTCTGACAACATTATGCCACGTCAGTTTACGTATACATTATGAATATTTTAAAATATAGCCATGAAGTCTTTACCAGCTGCACATGGAAATTCCTCTGTGCCTCTCCCTAGCCACTGTCCCATTTGTCCTCCCCAAGACAGTCATCATCCTGTCTTCTAACACTATAGAATGATTTTCCACCTTTGACGTTTGTAAAATGTAGCCATACAGAGCTCTTAGGCAGTTTCTTTTGCTGAGAATGTTAGAATATCTGCCGTGTCCTAGGTATTCAAGTTCATTATACTTTTGTTATGATAGTCTATTTTTATGGGTATAATACGGTTGGTTCATTTTGCAGATTGGTACTGGCTTTGTGTTTTGTTTTGAGTGTTAAGAATAATGTCATTTTAGGAGCTGAAGAAATGTCTCAGCAGTTAAGAATACTTTGGTGTTTTCAGGAATACTTGCTGCTTTCGAGGAGAACTCAGAGTTAGTTTGTAACTCTAGTTCCCAGAGATCCAGTTCATTCTGTCCTCTACAGGCATCAGGTGGTACACATACATACATATAAAACACTCATACATAAAATCAAAATAAATCTTTTGTTTGTACATCAGGGTTTCTCTGTAGCTTGCTTGTCTTGGAACTCGCTTTTTAGACTAGGCTGGCTTCAGACTCACACAGAGAGCTGACTGCCTCTGCCTCCCGAGTGCTGGGATTAAAGGCACAAAAGAATTTTTTTTTTTTTTTTTTTTGTAATTTTCCGGAGCTGAGAACCGAACCCAGGACCAAACCAAGCCTTGTGCTTGCTAGGCAAGCGCTCTACCACTGAGCTAAATTCCCAAACCCAGAAATCTTTAAAAAAAAGAAAAATATTTAAAATATTTTTGGGTATAGCTTTTCATAAATCATAATGATTATGCCAGTTTATATTCCCACCAGAGGCATATAAGTGTACCCATTAATTTTTTTTATTTTTATTATTCTTATTTTATGTGTATGAGTGTTTGCCTACACCATGTGTACATAGTGTCCTCAGGCAAGAAGAGGGCAGTGGATTGTTTGGAGCTGAAGTTACACAGTTATGAGCCATATGTGGGTACTGGATAGTAAATCTAGGTCCTCTGTAAGAGTAGCAACTGCTTTTAACCACTGCTCTCAACCTCTTAATTTTTTAATTAGTTTATAAGTGAAAATAATGTCTTTGTGGTTTTTTGTTTGTTTTTATGCTGTTTCTATCAAAATCAAAATCAAAATATGTTTATTCATCAACAGTGTTAACAATTTAGAATTACAACATTGAAAACGCCAACAAGCTTCTCAGTGTTTTCAACTTTTTCAGGTGTTGCTCTGAGATTCAGGGACAATAAATCAATATTCCCAGGTTATTCTTATAGTTTTCAAAATTATAATATTGTAAACAATTCTAGCCGTCGTCATACTATAATATAAATACAACAATTCTTGTTTAAAGAATAAAATATAGTTAACTTTAATGATACTTATAAAGAACTACACCCTGTGGAAATATTCAATGAATACATAATTTAAAATTTAGGTCTCCGAGTAAGGTAACAGCTTCTCATGGAATCAGAGTTAGACACTGCTGATTTAGGGACTTACCTTGCATTGAATTTTTTTATACCTTGAGAATGCATTCAAAGGACTTCCATGAAATATACTATATATGTGAACTCATTAGTAGTAAGCCTTTTGTCTTTGTTTATTGTGAAAATAATATGCTAATTGCAGCAACTTTGGTCAACCCAGGCATGTTAATAAGTAACAAATGAAAAGCTTTCATTATGCCATCCCTGGGACAAGTCACAATTTAGTGTTTATCCTTTTTAATTGTTCTTTTATTATTAATATATACATTTTCCTAATCAAAAGTGAAATTGTAGACTGAGGATATAACTCAGTGGTAGAGCACTCACCTTACATACTGGAGGCCCTAGATTCAGTCTCCAACACTCCAAAAATATTTTGTTTTCTTACTATTTTTTCAAAGTGAAGTGATTGTTTTTTTGTATTTGTTCAACACTGTCTTTAGTCATATGTTAATACAACTTTCAGGTACACAAAAATATTATAATATTAATCTGTTTTCTGGTTAATAGGCCAATAAACTAATCAAGGAAGAGCTGCAAAGTCAAGTGGAATTACTTAATTCTTTTGAGAAAAAGTATAGTGATCCAGGCCCTGTGTATGACTGCTTGGTGTGGCATGATGGTGAGACCTGGAGGTAATCTCAAATGTTTTTATCTACCCTGAAGAACTGTAAACTCTCAAAGCTGCAAAAAGTTTTGGTTTATATAACCATGTCACTTAATAACATTATGTTTTGAACTTAGTATTTTTTACGTTAAACATTACATTTATCTGTTTTTTTTAAATCTTAACCACATTTTGGCAGGTTGATCACTGAGATATATGGAAATCCTCGTTAAAACTGGGCAGTTTGCAAAGTAACCACAAATAGTGTGGAGCATTTTCTAAAAACATGTTAAGGGTAAAAAGAAGAAAATTTGAGCATAGATGTTTTAAATAGAGATAGATTAAGTTAACTTGGCAACATAACACAGTAATTAAGTGTTGAGTCCTGGGTTAGACATAATGGTGGATATGTGCATTCTCAGTACTTGGTAGGCTAAGACAGGAGGATTGCCACAAGTTCAAGGCCAGTATGGGCTGCTTAGTGACTATCAGGCCATTTGGGACTGTGTAGTAAAACTGTCTTAAAATACACGCCCATACATATACACAAATAAACATAAAACAAAGGGCTGATTTTTACATAACATACATTTCATTTGTGACTTTTTAATCAGATTGATTTAAATAGACTAATAATGTATTTAAAATACCTATCTTTTGAAATTTAACAGTAATAAAATGGCTGGGCGGTGGTGGCACACTACCTTTAATCCCAGCACTTGGGAGGCAGAGTCAGGCAGATCTCTGTGAGTTCGAGGCCAGCCAGGTCTACAGACAGGACAGGCATCAAAGCTACACAGAGAAATCCTGTCTCAAATAAATAAATAAATAAATAAATAAACAAATAAATAAACAAATGGGTGAACAGCAGGTAGGAATAGAACCATAAAATTAGGTGGCAATTTTGTTTTGTTAAAAAATAAAAAACAGTATCTGTTTTCCTAAAGCTATATGTGACTAAAGTTTGGAGTTTATAGTCATGTGGTATCAGGAATCTGTAGAGGCTGCTGGATTTACAACGCCAGCACTAAAAATGGCAGCAGGAAGTGTCTAAACTAGTCTACACTCCAACCCAAGCTTCAATTTTAATTTCTCACCTGCCCAGATTTTCTTCTATACCATCTGTGACCATCAGTGTCTTTGTGCATGGTTTTAGCACTGACTTCTTACTTAAGCCTTACTGTTTACTCTGAAACAAAGGAATCTAGTCATTGGATTTGAGTAGTGGAAGAAGTATGCATGAGAAGATGACTGAGAAAATGTATTGTGTGATCTTCAGAACAAGGGGTGGAAGAGTAAATTTTAATACCTATTTCTCCTTCCCAACAGAGCCTGTGTTGATGCGAATGAAAATGGAGAGTTGAGTAAATCTACTGTATTAAGAAACTACAAAGAGGCCCAAGAATACGGCTCTTTTGGCACAGCTGAGATGCTGAATTATTCTGTTAATATTTATGATGATGGAAACCTACTCTCCATTGTGACCAGTGGAGGTATCTGGTTTATCAGATTTACTAGTGAGAGATAGTTATTATGCAGTGGCTGAATGACAAATTCCTGCAGGTCAGAGTAAGGCTTTAGTGAATTCATTATAGAAATTCCTATTGAAGGACCAAGCTTAGAAACTTTGATGTGATTTATCTCTTTTCTTTTAAAGTTATAACTGTGTAGAGGTAGTTCATAAATAAAAGCAAAATCTTAACATTGGAAAATCCATTAATAAATATGAAGTGATTTTACTTGCAAATGTTAACCCTTGAGAAATTCACCCATTAGTACAGAGACTTAGGTAAAAAGATTCTCATTATAGTATTCTGTATAAGTTTAAATAAGTTGACTACTAGATAGTATACTACTAGATAACTATCCGAGACAGAGTGTAAATACTTGTGTATATTACATAATCAAAAATAATATATACAAATGTCAAATATGAGTTTTAGTGAAAACATATCTATCATAAAAACACTTGTATAAAGCAGAAGAGCATACCAAATAATTTTGTAGATAGGCTTGGGTGTTTTTATGCTGAGGATAAAAAATGTGGAAAGACCATGCTGCCTTCAGGGTTTGGCAGGTGAGGAGACAAAAAGAGAGTACAGTAAGGTGTGACTGTGTTGAGAAAGACTAGAGGATTCAAAAGAAGATAATGAGGACTGAATGAAATCAGAGTACGATAAATATATAAAAATGTCATAATGAAATTTATTTTATATGCTAACATTAAAAAAAAAAATCACCTTTACCTCTTTCTCCCAAGTTAACTACTGTCTTGATTTTCATTACTACATTTTTGTGATTACTTTGGACCATATGGGGTGTTTGTGTTGAGTCAGAAGTGATAAAAAATAGTCTCATTTCTACATGATTTATTCTTTTTCCAATTACGTAAATGAAATTAACCCAGTTTTTGTATAAGACTTTAATTCATCCTTATTTTTATAAGCTTCAATTCAATCCATAGTGATTTATCTCAATTCTATGGATTAATATGTTAAATATCCATTTACTTCTAGTGAACCCTAAGTTATTTGGAATTTTGAATTACATAAATAATGCAGCCATGAACATTTTTGTGAATACCTTGATAAACTTGTTTGCACTTGTCTTTTGGGCACTTAGGCAGAGTTGAGATTACTAAATTTATAAGTATCCCTGTGTTCAAATTTGTTGAACAAGAACAGTGTATGGTATATGCTAAACTGTTGTCAACTTCAACATCTTTGTGATATTAAAAAATATATAGATACTTCATTGTGACAATAAGTTGTAATTCCAAGATGACTAATGAAGTAAAACATGTTTTCATATTTGTATGTCTTGTATACTCTTTGTGAAATGATTTTTCAAATGTTTTACCATTTTTCTTGGTGGGCAAAGTGTCTCTAACTCCTTTCTCTACTTTCTTTGTTGGGTTTGGAAGTTTTTTTTTTTTTTAATACTTTGGATACAAGTTACTTGTGAGTTCTATGTATTTCAATATTGGCTGTCTTCTATGGCTTACAGTATTTACTGATTACAAGCAGTAGGATCCAGGGTAGAGAAAAAAAATATGTAATTGAAGTTTATGTTGTGTGAATAGTAGGGATATATTTGAGATAATATTAGATATATAATCAGGTTGTATTTTTTAATTATTTTTGTCATAATATACATGTTGAAATGGTTAAAATTTTAGTATGTGATGACTTTTTTTTCATCTTGTGCACATACATCCTATTTCTATCTATAGGAGCTCATGGAACCCATGTAGCAAGTATAGCTGCTGGGCATTTTCCAGAAGAGCCTGAACGGAATGGAGTTGCTCCTGGTGCTCAAATTCTATCCATTAAGATTGGTGATACAAGGTTAAGCACCATGGAAACAGGCACAGGCCTCATCAGAGCTGTGAGTATCTGGGAGTTCTTGATATAGATTAATAATTTAGAGACTTAAGTAAAAACCTATATAATGTTTGCGTTCTTGGTTTATCAAGAGCATATTAAATAGTATTTTGGTATACAGAACAGTGTTCTTTTTTTTAGAAGCAAACCATTGCTGATTAATTCAGTTTTAAGTTAAAAATCACTAGGAAAAAGTTTCTTGGCTTAAAGTCTTTGTAGAAAAAAATATTTTTTTTAATATATATATATATATATATATATATATATATATATATTTTATTTTACAATACCATTCAGTTCTACATATCAGCCATGGGTTCCCCTATTCTCCCCCCTTCCACCCCCTCCCCTTACCCCCAGCCCACCCTCCATTCCCACCTCCTCCAGGACAAGTCCTCCCCCGAGGACTGTGATCAACTTGGTAGACTCAGTCCAGGGAGGTCCAGTCCCTTCCTCCCAGACTGAGCCAAGTGTCCCTGCATAAGTTCCAGGTTTCAAACAGCCAACTCATGCAATGAGCACAGGACTTGGTACCACTGCCTAGTTGCCTCCCAAACTGATCAAGCCAATCAACTGTCTCACCTATTCAGAGGGCCTGATCCAGCTGGGGGCCCCTCAGCCTTTGGTTCATAGTTCATGTGTTTCCATTCATTTGGCTATTTTTTTTTAATAATTGAGTAAAACTGAAATTTATTATATACCACAGTCATCCTAGGGACCTCCATGCTATATATATAGCCTCTATGGTTCTATGGGTTGTGGTCTGATTGTTCTTTATTTTATATCTAGAATCCACTTATGAGTGAGTACATACCATAACTGTCTTTCTGGGTTTGGGTTACCTCACTCAGGATGATTTTTTCTAGTTCCATCCATTTGCCTGCAAATTTCATGCTTTCATTGTTTTTCTCTGCTGAGTAGTACTCCATTGTGTATATGTACCACATTTTTTTCATCCATTCTTCCGTTGATGGGCATCTAGGTTGTTTCCAGGTTCTGGCTATTACAAATAGTGCTGCTATGAACATAGCTGAGCATGTATCTTTATGGTATGAATCAGCATTCCTTGGGTATATGCCCAAGAGTGGGATGGCTGGGTCTTGAGGTAGTTCGATTCCTAATTTTCTGAGAAACCGCCATACTGATTTCCACAGTGGTTGTACAAGTTTACATTCCCACCAACAGTGGAGGAGTGTTCCCTTTGCTCCACATCCTCTCTAACATTGGTTGTCATTGGTGTGAAAAAAATATTTTTATTCATTGTAGTATGTCTCTGAGTAAGCTTTTCAAGATAGTTTTTTAAAACATAACTTGCTCCAGTATTCTAAAAGGAAATTAAAACCCTTTGTAAATTAATATTTTGTATGATTCACTTTGTCATATAACTTAAGTGCCTTTAAATCTATTCAGAATCAATGCCTCTCATTTCCTTGTATGATTCCTGCATTTTAAAGAGAATAGTTTCACTTTGAATTGTTTTTCCTGATACCCTTTGGCTTTAATTACAGTATGCCTAGAAATACCTTATAAATTAGGATACGATTAGTCTAGACACAATAGAATTACAAACTTTATTTACTGGCTAATATGTCTCTATAAATGACTTTCTAAACTAGATTCTTAATTTTTTAATAGATGATAGAAGTTATAAATCATAAGTGTGATCTTGTCAACTACAGTTATGGAGAAGCAACTCACTGGCCAAATTCTGGGTAAGTATTTTTTTGGCAGTTGTTACATGATAGAACCTACCTAACGAAGAGCATCAAATGGTTTAAGTGAATTGCAATTACATTCAAATATAGCTATGATGGGCAAATAATTGTGTTTTGTGCGTCAGACCCTCACTCCTATGTCATGTCTTTGATGCCAGGTTCAATCATTGCACCTTGCCAAACCATTCCAATCATGGGTAGCTAGAGTTGCTCCTCCAAAATGGTGCTTCTGAGACTCACAACCTGCCAAACCCTCTGGCATTGATCCCTGCTTCCATTTTTTCCTTTCCAGCCAGTTTGGATTTGTTGGGCCATCCATCACCAGAATAGCTCATTCACAAATGTTCTGGGACTTGTCAGTGGTGCTTAGACAGGTTCTCAGATATGCTCAGACCTTGCTGTTCCCTTCAGTGACTGTTGATCTTATGTATCAACCTTGCTGTTGTTACACGTGCTGGCTCCACTTGCTAGGCTTCCCTGTCTCCTCAGTCCATGCTACTTTCTCTCTTGCATCCCTTTTTTTTCTTGTAATGTTGTAACAAAACTTTCACTAGCGAGATGGAACACACATATATCTACTCGCCTGATAGGAAGCCCACAACAGACCAAAGTACAGATACCACCAGAGTCTAACTTGGTAAACCAATGAATTTTATTGGGGTTACTTACAGTACTATGTGTGAGGTTACTTTCAGGAGCAGAAATGACCCAAAGATAGCTGTGTCATTAAAGCCCACTCCAGCATGAGTGACAGCTCACAAAAGCTGAGAACTTGGAGCACACTGCATAGCCTACAGGCAGCTCAACAGGTTGGAGATTGTCCTTTCCAAATGCCTTAGTTGGTCTAACCCTCTTTCAGGCAGATCAGCTGGTTTCTACTTCTTGCAGGCAGCTGGTGGGCTCAGAGTCTTCTTTGCAACTTAGCTTCTGTGAGAGTCTTCATTGAAGCGTAGCTCCACTGCTCTAACATGGACTCTCAGCTTTTATTGCTTACTTTGGCAGGGAGGGGGCCTAGTGAATCTTTTCACTTTCAAGGACTTGCTAAAGCCATGTTGAATTGTTTACATTCATGCTTAAGGAGCTTCCCTGCAGGATGAACAATTTCAATCTTAGAGGAAACTGTTCCACAACATATATCATCCATATCTTTCCTCTACTTAAGTACAGTGTTGGCCTTAACTTGATTTACCACACTTAACTCCTTTCCTTTATATTAATGTATATCTGAAATATTTAGAACATTCACTTAGTGATCAATGTCTCCATTACTCCCATCACCAAAGTACTAATATATGCCAGTTATTTGATATCTGAGTGCTGTGGATATGTTCTGTATGGTGTGAATGTGCTGCTCAGATTGGTTGATAAATAAAATGCTGATTGGCCAGTAGCCAGGCAGGAAGTATAGGCGGGACAAGTACAGAAGAGAATTCTGGGAACAGGAAGGCTGAGTCAGGAGACACCAGCCCGCTGTCCAGGGAGCAGCATGTAATGGCGCACAGGTAAAGCCACGGCACACGTGGCAACATAGATTAACAGAAATGGGCTGAGTTTAAGTGTAAGAGCTAGTCAGTGAAAGAGCTAAGCCTGAGCTAATGGCTGAACAGTTTTAAATATTAGCCTGTATGTGTTTATTTGGGTCTGAGAGGCTACGGCCTGGGCAGGACTGGAGAAAACAACAGCTACATCTGAGGCTTTATTTAAGGTCCTATGAAAAGGGAAGCTTTAACAATCTAGAGGCCATAGTGTTACTGGGTGGCTCACTCTTTTTAGGTAATTGGATTTCTTGTGAAATATTATTTTATTTTAATATGTACCCTGTTACTTTAGCCATTTCTTTCTATAGTGTAGTCTTGCCTCTTCTGTTATCTCATTATCTTTTTCATTATTTTCTTTTCTCCTTTGTCAGTTACACTTTTTTTAATCTCTTTGTCGTGTGTGTGTGTGTGTGTGTGTGTGTGTGTGTGTGTGTGTGTGTGTGAGAGAGAGAGAGAGAGACAGACAGACAGACAGACAGACAGACAGACAGACAGACTTGTGTTACAGTGTCCATGGAGGTCAGAAGAGGGCAGTAGAACCCTGGAGCTGGAGTCACAGGCAGTTCTGAGCCACAGTGTTGAGTGTTTTGGTAACTGAACTTGAATCTCTTGTCAGATATCACACATTGGATTTTTCAGGACCCTTTGGAGCTAGAAATTTCCATAATCTCCATTTTCTTCATCCTCCTTAACTAATGCCAGTAAACTTTCTTGTTTGTTGTCAGTCTCTAAGTAGATTTCTTTGATTTTCAAATTCTTAGGCTTTTCTCCTAGTCTCTCCCCCATTTAACTTTATCACTAAAGATACTAAGTAGCTTTTTTAGTCAAATAATCCCTGGTCAAAATACAAACAGGAGTCACTTTGGTGTTTTGTTTGGTTTTTATTTTTCTCTCAACATTCCACTTCACAAACCCTGTTAATACTGTGTTTTCCACATATGGTTTTATTTGCTTGTTTTTGTTGTTGTTGTTGTTGTTTGTTTTTGTTTTTGGTTTTGTTTTGAGACAGAGTCCTACTATATAGCCTTGGCGTCTCTGTATATCCCAGATAGGCCTCAAATTCACAAAGCTACTCCTCTGCCTGCCTCCCAAGGGCAGGAATTAAAAGTGTGTGCCACCAGCCAGGCTTTATCTTATGTTTTTCTTGCATTTCATATAACTTCCCAATCCCCTGAAGCTCAACTAGGGTATATCAGTTGGAATGACATTGTGTCCTACTAAAAGCCTACCTGCTAATGTGTATATAATCATGTCACTTAGTAGATCTGATACTCACCTCATTTAAAGCTACTGTCACTTACACAGTTTGGAATCATTGTGATTTGTTTGGTTATAATTAAATATGGAATAATTGTATTTGCTCAAAGGAATTCTTTGTTTTTTAGGAGAATTTGTGAAGTAATTAATGAAGCAGTATGGAAACATAATACAATTTATGTTTCAAGTGCTGGAAATAATGGCCCATGCCTTTCTACAGTGGGTTGTCCAGGTGGAACTACGTCCAGTGTGATAGGTTAGTAAGCTTTACAGTTTCAGAAAAAGGTTTGTTTAAATACAAGCAAAACAGAAGATTGAAGGAGGAAGATCACAGGGTTTGAGGTCAGCTCATGATACTAGAGAGACCCTGTCTTCAAAAATACATAAATTAAAATAAACAATCACAGTTTAATCAAGTATTGTATTCTATATATAAAACATTGTAGGCCCAGGATGTTTTCTTCTACAAAGTTGGGTTACAAAAATTAACCTTCATAATGTTTTAAATAAGCTTATAGTGGGCTGCATGTGTCATGTGGGATATGGGTTGGACATGCCTTCACATAGACCTTAAATGTGTTCTTAGGAAAGTCTGAGTAACTGTGTTATCTAGGAGTTTAGGAAAAGTGGTTTAATAAAACATGTGCACACTTTTAGGCAGTATTTTTAGTACACAAAATAATCGTGGAAGTTATTTTTCTATATGCACAAAAGCAATGTACTTAGTACTTAGTTTATAATATAAACTTCCTTTGTCTCTCCATTAAATGTTCTTTCCTTTCCATTTTATAAGAGAGAGCGAGTAGATATTAAGCAGTTTACTCACATGAACAGTGTATTTCACTGGGGAAAAAAAAAAAAACTAGGATATGTGGGGGAAAAAAAAGTGCTCCCTTTAGTTATTGGTGCAATTCATCATACAGGTGTTGGAGCTTATGTTTCTCCTGATATGATGGTTGCAGAGTATTCACTGAGAGAGAAATTGCCTGCAAATCAATACACATGGTCTTCTAGAGGCCCAAGGTGAGTATAAGTAGTTCTTGGAAGTAATACATATATTTTATAAAACTTTGTACTGTTGGGAGAAGAAGGAGATTGTAGATAATAAGTAGTGATAGATTTGTTTTCAGCAAGTTTGATGTTTAAACTTTGGTGAAACATGGTGTGCTTTTATCAAGAATCACAGTAACAGAACTTATATTCATTTTGAAGTTATACTCTACTTTGAGCATTTTGGGTGAGACCATAAGCAAGCAAATTGTGATTGACAAGTGTTGGTTTTCTGACATCAGCTGAACTATATTTGATTCTAGGAACAAATCTTTTTTCTTTAAGAGATTATATAAGTCCTAATTTTTACAATACCTAATTAGGACACCAGTGAGTACTGACACCTGATAAAAAAAAAAAATAAAGCCCATTTTTATTCAGTCCTTTATTTCTTTGGAGATGATTTAGAAGAATTTTGATTTACAGCTGTCTTAGTGCATGCATTATGTTCAGACACAAATGGCTAGTTTATGTTGTGAGTTCACAATGACGTTGTTGGATGGTGGGACAATAGGAGCAGTTGGTTAAACCCTTCCTGGAAGAGATGGTCATAGTCAGTCTTGAAGGAGTGATAGGATGTTAAGAGACAGGAGGAAGTTCTATATGGAAGGAAATCATGAAGTCAAAGATAAGCAGGTCTTGGTGTGGAACTAATTTATTATACTAATCGGTTGGTTTTTCCTTATGGATCAGAAAAGTTTGTCTTGTACTATCACAGTAGGCTGCCCTTGTCCATTCATCTGATGTCAGTAAGAATAGCTTGGGATGAGAACCTAAAGTCTGAGCTGGAGAGATGGTTCAGTAGCCAAGAATATGTAGTACTCTTGCAGAGTTGAGTTTAGTACTTGAGTTTAGACCCAGCACCTATGTCAGGCAGCTCACAACTGGCTGTAACTTATAAGAGCACCTAACATCTCTGCCCTTCAAACAGACATATGTGCACACGTGCACACACACACACTTATAAATCTTTAAAAATTAATTGATTAAATTTTTTTAATTTTAAAAAAGAATTCAAAATCCACAAAGGTTTGTGTTCAGCTAGTACAGAAATTATTAAATGAATTACTTCTAATTCTGATTTAAATTTTATGTTGAAATTTTAAGTAAAATTATATTTAAAATACAACCAATGTATTAAAGACTATTACTTAAGCCAAAAGCCAGCCTTTGCCAATGTCATTTACTATAGAACATTTAAAGAATTTTTTTAAATGATTGAGGTATAGTGCAGTGATAAAATGTATGCTTAGCATATGTAACGCCTTGGATTCAATCTTCAACTCCAAAAACAAAACAAAGTGAACTACAATAATACAAAAAGAATTATTTCAATAAAATACTGCAACCAACTACAACACACATGAAACACCTTAGCAGATACTTGGTTAAATTACCAAGGTATGAAATATAAGATGTGGACTAATGATACCGTGAAGGACATATTTGGTAGTATTCTCTGAAAAAACGGTCCTTCCTCTTTCTCAGCATGGAATAGTAGATACATAGATCTGCTTTTGATTTTCTGAGTTCTCTGTAGCAACTGAAGCTCCATACCCTGGCCTATCAGGGCCTGAGTGTCTGGCTTCAGGTCCTCTCTAACTCCATCAGTCTTGCTTTTCTTTCTTTTTTTTTTTCTTTCTTTCTTTTTTGTCTTCAGAACCAGTACTACATGGACAACATTTATAACACTAACAATGCCAAGTTCTGCTGTCCTCTGGAGATGTAGCCCAGCCCTTGGACCACAACTGTATCAGCCTCCTGGGTGCTGACTCTGGAGAAACATTTTTCCATGTAGTTGCTTTTAAGGAAACCCCCGACCCCATATCATCTTAGGTTTTCTTTAGATCACTTTAAAATGAAGTCTCAAGGGTGTAAACTCAGAACATCCTTCTTCTTGTCCCAGTATAACATAAGTTTCATTATAAAGATACTAATCTCTATGAATTACAAATTTCACTTTAGCACCAGCCTGCATATCATTCTGCCTTGAAATTTCCTATGTCAAACAAAGCAGGCTATAACTTTTAGAACTTACCCCACAGAAGCTCTCCATTCACAGGCAAATTACAGCATGGTTCCTGTCAAAATATCACACAAATAGCCCCATCTCAGTTCTTGATAAAATATCTGTTCCCCCTTGAAAACTTACGAACCAGGCCTCCACAGTCAACATTTTTCTCAGCACTTTTGTCTTCCAAACTCCCACAAGAAGGTCCCACTAAGCTTTGGTCATAGCATTCAGTGACTTTTCTAGCCTAAATTTCTAAAATCTTACACATTCCTCAACAACAACAATAATAATTCCAAAGGTTCAAAAACCACACGATGAGGTTTACCACAGTATTGTTACCACTTCTCAGTACTAGTTTCTGTTTTCTTTTCTGTTGATGGATAAAAGATCCTGACAAAAGCCACTTAGGAGAGAAAGGATTTATTTTAGCTCACAATTCCAAGTACAGCCCATGAGAACTGGGAAGTCATAACTTCAGAAGCTTTGGAGACGTGGTCACATTATATCCACAGTTAAGAACAGAAAGGAGTGTGCACTTTGTAATGCACAACTCACTTTCTACTTTTCATTCAGTCAAGGGCCCTGCCCTAAGTACTACACACTTTGAGGTTGGGTCTTGTATATCAATTAATCAAGACAGTCCTCTACAAATGTGTCCACAGGCCAACCCAAACTAGATAGTTCCTCATTAAGATTCCAGGTGACAAAAGCAACCACAGAAAATATTCTTCTAAATTTTAAACATTTGTTGATACCTCATTAAACATTTAAAGATACTTTACAGGATAGTGGGGAATTAGTTTTTTAAAAGAATTTGTTTTGACTCTTTGTAGTTACTTCCAGTTGTTAAATACCTAGTGTTCATTTTGACTGTTCGTCAATACTGTAGATATTATAAACAAGAACATGAAAATTCTCCCTAAGTCTTCACATCCATTATATAATTTATTTGTGCCATTTTGAAAAACATCATTTTATTCTTGAGATGATACAATTCAAAGAGTTTGTTTTCTCTCAGTAATATAATATGAATGTTTTTGCAGATTAACTGACACTTAGCCTAATCATATTTCAGATAGGCTCTGAAAGTGCCTCCATCAACCCATTTCACTAGTAAGATAGTGCCCACTTTCTGTGGAACTGCAATCAAATTGCCTTAGAGGTCTTAGCCTGGAATTAAAAAAAAAAAAAAATCACTCACTTAGGGGGAAGAATCATGAAATAGCATGCCCTTATAGTTTTACTTGGGACAGAGCAAAGCACTGGATGCTACTGTATACTTACAGCTGGTAAGAAGTGATCAGAGGTGTTTAAGACATATCACTAGAGTTTAATCTCCAGGCCCCACATAGTGGAGAGAGCGAAATCCTATATGTTGTCCTCTGACCTACACAGGCATGCCATGATACCAGCATATGCCTCCCATACCCTCTCTCTGTCTTTCTTCTCCATTTCTCTCTCTCTCTCTCTCTCTCTCTCTCTCTCTCTCTCTCTCTCTCTCTCTCTCTCTCTCTTCTCTCTCTCTCTCTCTCTCTCTCTCTCTCTCTCTCTCTCTCTCACACACACACACACACACACACACACACACACTGTAATTTTAAAATTCTTTAATGTGGCCCTTAGAAAATTTAAAATCACATATAATGAATTCGAGCACTCAAATAGCTGATGCCTTTGACTTTCTCACATAAACATAGATACGTACACACAGAAATTTCACTTAAAAGGAAAAAAAATAAATGTACATTGAGAAATTTTCTATGTTGAGTCATTTTCCTTCCATTACTGCCCCATAATAATATCTTGGTCTTTTCTTCCTTCTTTCCTTCCTTTTTACTCTCTCTCTCTCTCTCTCTCTCTCTCTCTCTCTCTCTCTCTCTCTCTCTCTCTCTCTCTCTTTGTGATTATTCCAAATACCATATCATTTTGGACTATAATTGTGACCTTCTAAAGACTGTGCATATCCAGCTATCCTTACTTACATAAACCTCCCTGTTTTCTGTTTAGTGCTGATGGGGCCCTTGGTGTGAGCATCAGTGCACCAGGAGGTGCCATTGCTTCTGTGCCTAACTGGACATTGAGGGGGACTCAGCTAATGAATGGGACATCAATGTCTTCCCCCAATGCCTGTGGGGGAATTGCCCTGGTACTTTCAGGTAAGAGTATTATTTATTACTCTCTTCTTTATTGTAGACTATGTTTTCTGTGGTTCTCATGATGAGAGCATGGATAGAATTGGTGATGTCCTAGACACAAAATAAGGTGTAAGGTAGAAAATGATAAACAAGATAAGGATCCATTGAATTTCAGAATGTTTATACTACTTTACCAGATGATACATGTTGTGTAGTATTAAATAGGGTGTCACCAAGTCACTTAGGACTCAGGCCTCGGAAAGTGTCCCTCCCACCTGCCTCTGTTGTTCACTCCCTTTCTGTCTCTTGTAACTGTCTTCTCTACCCAATATGAATGAGCCACACTGGGGCTGCTTCCCAGTCATTGCTACATCACCTGCCAGGGTGAGTCAGACCTCAGAACAGATCTTGGTCTCTACTCATTTGTAGTCCTTCAAACTCACCAAACATTTCAAGGTTGCATGTCTTCTCTCTGAATATTCAGCTCTTTACTGCAAATCCTTTCTGCCATGGTTTGGATCTGAAAACTCATATGTACTATAAGAGTCAACTCATCTACTGCTCTTTTGGATTTTCATGGACACAATTATAGCTTCTTTAGTTTATATCATAGACTACCTATTTGTTTTGTTTGCATATTACAATATTTTATTGGTAACATGTTTGATGAGTTCTGGGAGGACAAAAATAGTATAGTATTCATCCCTTAATAGTGAATAATAGCTTGGCAGATTGTTGGCCATAGCTTTCTACATTTGAAATCTGGCTATTCACTGGAATCACCTGGTACCTAGTCATTAAAGATTCTGAGCTGTAGTGAGACCTGTCTGGTGTTTTTTATTTAGTTTGCTTAAGTTCCACTGGTGATTGTAACATATAATCTGGTTGAAAATTGCTGTTACCAACCATAGTGCTGAACCTACAGTATTTTAAGGAAAATGCCATTTGAATGCCCCTTAGATGTCTGCTTGGTACATCTATTTCATATGTATGTAACCTGCATTGATGTGACTGAAGATTGGCCTGCAGTGAATTTTTCTCTGAATAAAGGTATTTATGCGATGAAAGGAATTTTAAGTTAGTTTTAAAGAAAATATTCAGAAGTGTTTAAAACATTAAAAGAAGACATAGCAGAAGAAGGTACATGTTATCATCTTGGTGAAGGGGGATATTTCAACTAGTGACTTCATTTCCATTAATTTCTTGGTTTTGTTTTTTAATTTTAGGTCTGAAAGCAAATAACGTTGACTATACTGTTCACTCAGTCAGAAGAGCTCTAGAAAATACTGCAATAAAAGCTGACAACATAGAAGTATTTGCTCAAGGACATGGAATTATTCAGGTATTGTTGTCTATGTACACAATAATGATAAAGCATCAAGATGATGCTGTAAAGTTTGGTTTTTGATGGTGATTCAGCCTGTCTAAACTATAGACTTGGCCATTATAGAACTATTAGCAATAATGGTAAAAAGATACTTTGTAGGTAAAAGAGTAGCTGCACTAAAATAAAGAAACACTGAGGGTATGTAGAGATTGGAAATTCAAAGTGGTAAAAGTAAGCATTGGTCAAGCATAAGTTAGTGAGTGGCCTTGAATCATGTGAGAACAACTGTAAATGTAGACTGAAGTGGAGGGTCATCAAGTCATGATTAAAATGGTATTTTGTTTTAAAGCATAGGTTTGCCACCTTAGCTGTGGTGATTAGTTTAGAGAAGTGAATATAGAGGTTAGCTTTGCTACAGCTAAAATTAAATTGATTCATAATTTGTAATAAAATATTTTTCTTGACCATTTACATTTCACCATTTATATTCTTTTAGGTTGACAAAGCCTATGACTACCTCATTCAGAATACATCATTTGCTAACAGATTAGGTTTTACAGTTACAGTTGGAAATAACCGTGGCATCTACCTCCGAGATCCTGTTCAGGTGGCTGCTCCTTCAGATCATGGTGTTGGCATTGAACCTGTATTTCCAGAGAATACAGGTAAGTAGTAGGCTGGCAATAAGCAGAAGCGTTCATATTAGTGGCTTAAATGAATGGTAACTAAAAGAAGAATGCTGCTTGTCTAATGCTCTAAAGCAGTGATTCTCAACCTTCTTAATGCCACGACACTTTGATACAGTTCCTCATGTTGTGGTAAACCCCAACCATAAAATTTCAACTTCATAACTAATTTTCCTATTGTTAAGAATTGTAAAGTAAATGTCTATTTTCTAATGGTCTTAGCTGACCCAAGGGGGTTTTGACTCACAGGTTGAGAGCCACTGCTCTAAGGAGAAGTTACAAATTAATAAATGGTTATTTTTTTTTTTTTTTTTTTTTTGGTTTTTCGAGACAGGGTTTCTCTGTGTAGCTTTGTCCCTTTCCTGGAGCTCACTTGGTAGCCCAGGCTGGCCTCGAACTCACAGAGATCTACCTGGCTCTGCCTCCCGAGTAATAAATGGTTATTTTAAAGCTTAAAAGATTTGATGGAAAATGTTAATTAGGGATCCCAGTACCATGACAGTTCAGGCAGCCTCATGACTATGAAGAAAACAGTGGACCCAGGCCTTCAGTGGCCCAAAGTTTTATTAAATTTGTAATAAAATTACAGATTCTTTTTCTGCCTATATCTCATTCCTTCAGTAGAAGACAGAGCTTTGGGTTAGTGTTAGAAATAGAAGCAGCTGGGGGGCAGGGGCACACAGACACTGTAGCACAGTTGGGTATAATTAAAACTGTCATTGTATATCTGACAGTTTATTTTTGTTGGATGATTCTCTTTGCATGCAGTAATATAAAATATCCACTAACCTGTTTTTAAGACTTAGCAGTGTTGAATGAAAATGCATATGAATCACACAAGGATACTGTGCTTTTATTTTGGATGTCATGGTTAATGCACTGTACAGCTGACCAAACTAAGTTGCTAAATTTTCTTGACAGAACATAGAACTTTTAAAATGGTTCTAGGAAAAGAGGGAAATGTTGATTTTAATTTTTTCTTTTTTCTTTTTTTCTAAATGCCAGAAAACTCTGAAAAAATATCCCTTCAGCTTCATTTAGCTTTGACTTCAAATTCGTCTTGGGTTCAGTGCCCCAGCCATCTGGAGCTCATGAATCAGTGTCGGCACATAAACATACGTGTGGATCCCAGGGGCTTAAGAGAAGGGTTGCATTATACAGAGGTATTGTCATATCTTTTTTTTTTCTTTACTCTTTGAAATGTTTTAAGAGGTAAAAGTGAACCCTGGTGTGTTTTCTTTCTCATTAAAAAACAGCTATATACCTTTTCACTCGCCAGATGTTCTAGCTTTTCTATATCCATTTAAGCAATTAGATATATAGTGTTGCATCTTTCTGTGAAGAAGGCTGATGGAAGACATAGATAGCAAAGCCTTTTTGATCAGGCTTCTCTGCTTTGTTAATTATACAATGTAGCTAAACCTGTATTGTAGTTAGCTATACTATTTAGACAAACTGTAGTTGGCTTTATTATTTAAACAAAACATTTGTTAAACATGGTAGCTGTAAGTAAACACAGTGTCATAACATCTTTCTACCTCCAAAGGTATTTATAATACTAGTTTCAGATTGTAGTAGAAAGTAATTAAAATAATTTTTTTCTTTTTAATATGATGCCTTATTGTCCATTAGCCTCAGTCATGGTTTGCTATGTGATTATTTGTACTTTGTGTTATTATGTGAACTAATGTCAATAATCTGGTATTGAATTACTTGTAGGACCTTTAAATTTTAAGATTAAATTATTCTGAGCTTATATTACACCTTTTATTTCCTTTTTTGCAACTTTGTTCATGGATGCTGAAACTTAACCATTCTTTCTTCAAGGTATGTGGATATGATATAGCATCCCCCAATGCAGGTCCTCTATTCAGAGTTCCAATCACCGCAGTTATAGCAGCAAAGTAAGTAAGATGTTTAGTTTACTGTTACATATAAATTGTTAATGCCTATGTGTGATATAGTATAGACTTTTGGAGGAGTAATAGCCCAGAAGTCAATGACCAAAAAGATTATTAAGACAGAAGCAGGTAATCAGGTTCTGCTCCTAGCTAGCATTACAGATGGCATGTAGTTAGCTATGCTGTTTTTACTAATTATGAGTAGTCAAGGACCCATGGCATCTGCTCACCCTCCACTGAAATGTCTTTACCCAGACTACCAATGAATTCTTATTGCCAAATTGAGGCCTCCTTGGTTTTACCCCATTTCTTTATTACTCAGTAGTGATTCTTCATCCTCTTCCACTCACTCTGCTTTACTTTCCTATGTCTGATTATGCTCTTCTGAGTTATTATGCTTTTCTAGTTACTTTTTGTAACAAGTCTTTTTCTGTTTCACCAGCTAGCTCCCAAGTAATGACATGGAGACTTATTATTAATTTTGAAAGCATGGCCTTAACTTAGGCTTGTTCCCAACCAGCTCTTGTAACTTAAATTAACTCATTTATATAAATCTACGTTCTATCATGTGGTATTACCTCTCTTCCACCTTGTACTTTCTGTTTCCTCTCCTGGCATCTCCTGTGTGCCTGGATTCTCCTCCTCTTCTTTTCTCTCCCTGGAAATCCTGCCTATACTTCCTGACTAGCTATTGGCTGTTCAGCTTTTTATTACACCAAGCACAGCAAATACAACTTCACACAGTGTACAAATATCCTACAACTTTCTGTTTCCAGAATTATTCTTTCATCCTTCCTAGAATCAGGAATTCAGCTTTGATAACATCACTTCGTGCTTCAAACATTAAGGATCAGGTTTGTGTTCCTTGGAAAGCCCACAATAACAACTCACAATTATAGTCCCAGATAGCTTCCTGTCACTGACTATACCAAATTACACATTTTAGCCAGCTTCCTGCCCTGACACTCCTGGTTTCCTCAGTTTTCATGCATTTGTACTGTTGTTTCCTTTGCCTCATTTGCCTCTCTTAAATAACCAGACTTAATTCTGGGCATCTTAGGTGAAAGTAGTTTCTTCTCTCTGCACATAAACACTTTTTACAAGCTCCTAGACAGTCTTTGACTGATGTATTCCAATTTCTTTAATTTATACTATTTGATTGAGAGTCCTCTGGGGATAGAAACTGTATCTTAAACATTCTAAATTAATAGCTTTTGGGGGGTTGTTTGAGTTAATTATGTCATAGGCCTCAGACAATGAGGTTTATAGCATTAAATTAAGGAGATTAAATTTAAAACATGCCATGAACATGGGAAAATTGCATCATAGTTAAATTTTCCATTATATATTTTGTATAAGTCTAGTGGGAATTTAGACAGGACTTTCTTCTTTTTAATTTTATTTAAATAACATTTTTTTTTTTCATTTATTTTACATCCTGGCTGAAATTTCCCCCTCCCTCCTCTCCTCCCTTCCCATCTACCCTTCTCACTTTCTCCTTCTCCTCTGTCTCCATTCAGAAAGGGGCAGGCCTCCCATGGGCTTGAGCGAAGGAAGCATAGCACATCAAGTTGAGGCAGGACTGAGCTTCTCCCCTAGAGTCAAGGCTGGGCACATTAATCCAGCATGGAGAACAGGCTCCCAAAAGCCAACTAAGTGTCAGGGACAGGTCCTGATCCTGCCACTAGGAATCCCACAAAGAGACCAAGCTACACAACTTAGACAGGACTTCCAATAATATGCAGTTTAGGAAGTTTCCCCAGTCTCACTTTTAGGATCTAAGCCTTCTTCTATTTTCCTCTAACAATTTCTTCATGAAGCTTGCTGTATTAAATGGTTTTTCCTCTCATCAGTTTTTAGAAGAGCAAAGGGTCATATTTTACTCATTGATATATTTCTAGCTACAAATAACAGTGCCTCATACATAGTAGGAACTCATTTCTTATTTGTAAAATTGAAGACAATGTGACTGCAGCATATATTTAACTTCCAGAACATATAGTTATACATTTAATGCTTATGTTTTTTTGATTTCTTATGAAATTAGTTTGTCTTTGGAGCATTTTGAAACTGTAAGCAGAGGCTTAATTTGTTTCAACTGTACATCTCTAAGACTATTACTGACACACACAAAAAGTTGATTTTAATATTTATAAATCACTTGTTGAGAATCTGGTAATGAGAAAATCCTGTGAATTTTGTAAACTATTAATCATACAGGAGACATCATAAGCTTTTTACTGTTTCTGTTACAAGATATAAAATAAGTGAGTAGAATCATCTGTGTGCTGCTGTCAGAGGTTATATCTGCTGCTGTGTTATAGTATGAGGTAATATTGTGCTTACTGTTTATCACTGACTTATTACAAGCCCCAAGGCTTATTTCTAGTGAACTGTACTCTTGTGTATACTCTTGTATAACATCTAGAGTGCCACTGAGTTTATTGTTTGCATGTAACTTTATTTTTAGAGTATCATGTTTAATATTTTTTTTTAATTTTCAGAGTAAATGAGTCATCACATTATGACCTAGCCTTTACAGATGTACATTTTAAACCTGGTCAGATTCGAAGACATTTTGTTGAGGTTCCTGAGGGTGCAACCTGGGCTGGTAAGTAAAATTTGACTATGACCTTTTTTTTTTTTTTTTTAAATCTATTTGAGAATTTGCACACTGGTAATAATGCACTATTGCTGTGTTGATTTCCTTTTGAGGGTTCTATGTCTATGCTAGGCTGTTAGAGGAAGACTACATCTAAAGGCCTTTTCACCTATGAAATAAATGCCTTCTCCAGACTCTGACTGACTTGTTGAGAAAGAGGTAGCATGAAGTATCTTAACTGATACTGTCCATAAGAATAGATAATTATAAAGTGCTTCCTCTAAGTTAAGGTCACCTTTGTACTCTTAAGAGTTTGGTGTGCTCAGTGACAGAAAGCTATTTGGGGCTATAATTGTGAGTTGTCATTGTGGGCTATTTTCTGGCCAAGTTGTGGCATTGCATAGTACTGCAGTATTTACATACGGCACCTTGGAGTTGTACAGCTCAAGCAAGGCTCTGATACAATTCAGTAAGAGTACTAAAGAGTAAAAACCTTATTCACAGAAATTACTCTTGTGTCTGCCCAGCCTTTGCAGTTTACTCAAAGTCTGTTTTCTTTAATTAAAAAGGAGACAGAAGAAAAAAACTTTTTTAGCGTTAAGTCAGTAAATATAATTCCCTTATGATTTATTTAGTTGGTGTTGAAAACATGCAGGGGTTTGCGTGGAGGTTATTGTTATAAAACATTATTGAATGGTGTAGAATGAACATGTTTCCATATCCTTTCAGTGTTAGATTGCAAAGGTTCTGATGGTTTCTATTTCAGATCATTTAGAATACTGTCATAACACCATGTATGTACTCTTATTCCCCTTTGCCCCCTTGTCTATAAGAACCAAAATGAACTGACCATTGCTTTAGTACTCTAGAATTATAACAAGTGTTCTTTAAATAATATTACCTCATGATTTTGCTTTACCCCTAGCCATGTGGTACAATAAAACTAAGCATGTGTGGTTCTGATGATGATACTTTGAAGAAAAAAGAGGTAAAAGACTAGGAAGAGAATTTAGACATGATAAATAGGAGTTGCTAAAAATATAATCCTTTTACTGGGAATTAATTTGTTTTCATTAAAACGAGAGAAATGTGGGATTTTAAAATCCCTGGTTAGGATAATTATGTGTAGATCCAGAAATAGCTTTGTTCTTTCCTAGTGTCTGAAGTTAGGATTACTGTTCACTTAAGAATGGTTTATTTCTTACAGAATATCATCTGTACATGTACTCTGTTTGTTTTGAGGAAGATTGCAGCTTTCGTTTAAAAATACCATTTTAGGAATTAGAGAGAAGCATAGTTAAGAGCACCTGCTGCTCTTCCAGAGAGACCTGGGTTTGATTCCCAGAACCCACATGGAGGCTTCCAGTTCCAGAGTAGCCAATGACCTCTTCAGGCCTCTGCAGGCACCAGATATGCACATGATGTACAGACAAATGTACATGAGAACAAACACCATATACATCAAATTAAAATAAATCTAAAAATAATAAATATTTTATTTTTTATTATTCCCTAAACAGGTAAAAGTTATTTAAAAAATATTTTGTGATCATTTTAATTTTTACCACTTTAACATTTAATTTCTTTCTTCATTTTAGAAGTTACTGTATGTTCATGTTCTTCTGAGGTATCAGCAAAGTTTGTTCTTCATGCAGTACAGCTTGTGAAGCAGAGAGCATATCGAAGTCATGAATTTTATAAGTTTTGTTCCCTTCCAGAAAAGGGAACACTGATAGAAGCCTTTCCTGTCCTGGTAAGTTTGACAGGTTAAAATTCAGAGCACTCCCTTTTCTTTTGGTATGGGCTAAGACTTTATAGTTTGTGCCTAGAACATGTTAGAGATTCATATTTTGTTCATGCCTATCAGAGAGGTAGGATGATAGGTCGTTTAATGAAGAGTACTGAAAACCAAGGCTGGAGAGATGGCTTGGGGATTAAGAGTACTTGCTGCTCTTGTAGAGGACTCTGCTTCAGTTTACAGCACCCACATGGCAGCTTACAACCATCTGTAACTCTAGTTCCAAAGTATCTAATGCCCTCCAACCACCTTGCACTGGGTAAGCACCACATGCAAGCAGAACATTCGTATACATAAAAAACAATCTTTTTTTTTTTTTTTTAAGAGTACATAAAACCAAGCCAGTTATCATAGTGCTTAACTGTAATCCTAGCATTTGGGAGGCAGAGGTAAGCGGATCTCTAAGGCTGTTCAAGACCAGCCTGATTTACATAGTGCAAATCTATGCCAGTAAATAAAATTTAAACTGTGTTTCAGAAGTTAATTTTACTCCTCTATTCTCGCCTTAAAGTGCTATGATGGAACCCAGGTCTGTGTATCTAAATCAAATGCTCTACAACTGAATTGTACCTCAACCAATATTCATATCTTTTTAATTCAAAGAAAAGTTATAATCTTGTACCATTTTATAATTTGGACCTTCATTTACATTGTTAGCACAAAGTACTTCAGATTGTTTCCTTATGTGAGATTTTTCTATAGTTATCTTACTAATGTCCTCCTGTTGAGAATCTATAAAGTGGTTTGATTTGCAGACAAAACAATTGTCAGATCTCCATTTTTCACCATGTTAGGAATGGCTCGTTCTTCCTTCATGGTTGGTGAATGTGCTTGCTCTGCTTACTCCTTCGGGCTTTCTCTTCCTGGTATCTCCTGTGTCTCTGTTACTTTTATATGGGGCAGTGTTAGCATTATTCATCTCTTTTTTAACTGTACTAGTACAGCAGTGTTAGTATACCCTTTTAAAGTTTTTCTTAGAAGGATGTGACCATACCACTTCAGTTGCCATGTGGCTGTGAAAACAGAATTCATTCATGCCTATTGAGTATGCCTTACAAGTTTTATAATATTCCTTCTCATCATTAATCTTAATTATCTTTAAACTGGTCCTAGGTGTTTTTTTTAATTATTAATTTTCTGTGTGTAGCTTTTATAGCTGTCTTGTATCTTTTATAATTTTAAAAAAGTGTTGGATTATTAATAACTATTTAAATGCCTTACCAATACCCATCTGTGCAATTATAATTTGTTGAACATCTAGCATAAATGATAAAATCTTGAGTTTTCTTGCTGCAAATAAAAATTTTGTTTTAAAACAGGTATTATTTGGTGATATGAAGAAGAATTAGAAAACAAATTCATTCTTTAACATTCTTATTTGCAGGGTGGGAAAGCAATTGAATTTTGTATTGCTCGTTGGTGGGCAAGTCTCAGTGATGTCAATATTGATTATACCATATCATTCCATGGGATAGTGTGTACTGCACCACAATTAAACATTGTAAGTACTATAACATTCACATCATTCTTAGTGTTATTTGTGTTCTGAAAAATAATTTCTGTGGTAGATGTAAACCTTTATGGTGAACTAATCAATAAATCTGAATTTATTCATCTATGAGTTTTTAAAAATTTGCATTACATAAACTTATTTTAGATATAAAATATTATCTTAAAGTTTGAGAAATTAATTTTTAAATATCTTTTGTAGCATGCATCTGAAGGAATCAATCGTTTTGATGTTCAATCCTCCTTGAAGTATGAAGACCTGGCTCCTTGCATAACTTTGAAGAGCTGGGTCCAAACACTACGGTATCTGTTACTGTCTTAAGAGCTACAAAAGCTGGGTGTTAATGGGATGGATGTGGGGTTTGGGTTTTTTTTTTTTTTTTTTTTTCTAATTTTTATCTATGTGATGCTAGCAATAAAAAAATCAGCCTAGGAATCCTCTGGGGTTTCCAAAAGGTAGCTCAGCATTGCTTTCTACCCTCACTGATTCTATTATCACTAGTGTCACTGTATGTTGACCATTTCACTCCTTGACATACATTAGCAATTGAGACTAAAGCAGGAGGAGCAAATTCAAGGCTACCGTGGATAAATTAGTGAGACCCTGTCTCTTCTTAACCATGGTGTTCACTTTCCATGCATAGGACCCTCAGTTTAGTCTCAGCTATTACAAAAAGCAAGTTGACAGTGTCCAGTTTTTATTTTGTGAATGCATAGGTCCACTATTTGTAAAAAATTCAATAATACCAGAAAAATCCCATTGACTGGTAGAAGGAATTTGTCTCCTGGGTGTATGCTATAAACTCCTTGTGGAAGCAGAATCTTCCAATCTTGGTGTTCTGCTACTTATACCTTGGCAGTGCCATTTACTTAGGGCAAGGACTAGCTATATTTCTGGCATATGATGTGGCCCATACCATGCCTGTGCAGCAGCACCAGTGGGTGAGGGTGGGGGGAGTGTATATATCAGAGCTGTTCTTTGACTCTTGTTGGTAGTCATCACCCAAGTGTTAGAATTTGGCTATGCTAAGTGCTTTTTGGTAACATTTTAAAAATGTTTTTGATGATAAATAGAGTATCTTTGTAATTTTGCAGTGATTAGTCAATTTGGGGTACATATTAATAATTAAAATATTGTGTGGTTTACTGTAAAAGGCAGTTTCAGGAGTGATTTCTCACCTGGCATGTTTAGCTGCTTATTCTGTATCATTAAATGAAGTTTTGAATTAATTCAGTGATGCAGTTGTCTTATTACAGCCCAGTAAATGCAAAAACCAGACCTTTAGGATCAAGAGATGTTTTGCCAAATAATCGCCAACTTTATGAGATGGTTCTGACATACAGCTTTCATCAGGTAAGTGTTTCCTAGTAAAATATACGTGCACTGTAAACTCCTATTTTAAATACTATGAAATCACAGGTGGATAGACGTGACTTGTCTTTGAGATTTAGTTTTTATTTATAATTTATTGGGATTTTTGTTGTTGTTGTTGTTGATATGACAAGTAACAGGGAAAAAAAAAAACATAAAGGAAAGAGTTATTACTTTGCCACACTGTTTCAGAGGGTTTAGCTTGTGCTCACTGGGCTGTTTCTGGGCCTGTAGTCAGGCACTACACAATGGCTGCAGGAACATTTAACAGAGGCTGCTCAACTCATAAAGGACAGGAAGCATAGAGGAGGGGACCAGGAACTAAAAATTAGAGCATGCCCCCTGCTACACAACTTCCTCTGAGGCCTTCCCTACCTCCTAGTATTTCAACCATCTCCCAAACAACATAGCATCACCAGTTGGGTACCAAGCATTCACCATATGTGAGAGATACTGTATATCCTGACCACAGTAATTCTCCATCAATAACACCTGTCCTTCTTGCCCCCTGCAAAGAATCAGTAGTGAAAGTAGAATTAGTAGTGAAAGTAATTGAGACCATTATAAATGTTGGATCCAGGGGATTTTTAGAATTGATGAGATTTCAGTTCATGTTATGCTTACTATATTGAAACATAATAAATTTAGTTTTAATGTTACTGAATGATAGATTTCAGTGAATTGTTAGATTCCAGTCTTTATAAAGAAATTAGAGTGTGTGTGTGTGTGAATAGCACTAGGTTTGTATTTTTTAAAGTTTACAAAAGTTAATTTATTTAATGCCAAGATAATAGCTGTCTTATACTCTGAAAAAAAAAATGTTTACAAGAATGCATTTTGAATACTTCTTAATGAAACAGTATAATGGTATTATAAATTATATATAAGCCATGTCAAGTATTGTTCCTTTTGTTTTTTAATAGCCCAAAAGTGGAGAAGTCACACCTAGTTGTCCACTTCTTTGTGAATTGTTATATGAGTCAGAATTTGACAGCCAGCTGTGGATTATTTTTGACCAGAACAAAAGACAGATGGGCTCAGGCGATGCCTATCCACATCAGGTATAAGTTGTAAAAAGAATTAATAAATCCCAAATTTTGTGTTAAGGTAAAACATTTGAAAAGTTTTTTAAGATAGCATAATTTTTTGCATTCAATCTTTTTACACCTTTGGAAATCTCTTGTAGTTATTAAGGAACAGACTTGACAACTTTTCTGCCATATACTAGAGGATGTTGCTTACAAACACTGGCCAGGAGAGCATTTTTAGTGGAGGAGAAGGACTGCAGCCTGGACTTTGCATGTGCTCAGCATGCACTCTGCCATGAGATTAGACCTTGTTTGTTGTAGTGTTTCTCCTTCCTCCACACTGCTTGTACCTATTTAAATATAGATAGGGAATGAGGTGTATGAGACTATAAAGTGATCCCAGGTCTGAGTGGAACTCTGGGGTTAGTAAGGCGGTAGTTTCAGTTTATTAGTACCTTCAGATCTGAAATTGTACTGAGCATTGAACTACATGCCAGGCACTGTGCTTTCCACTGTCACTGAAGGGGGTGAAAAATCTCTTGACATGTAACTACATGGAAATTTCATCTCTAGTTGCAATTGTATTTGAAAAAAAAAATGAGTTATTTTTCCTGAAATGCTGTGGGTTTTTTGTTTATTTGTTTGTTTTGTTTTTTGCTGAATAATGAAAATCATTTATGAAAGTTTTTGCATTTGGTCATTTAAGGAGTGATCCCAGTTTTACCCCCTCAAGCAAGCAGCAGTCTCATCGCTATAAAGTGGAATGTTGCAAGGCATACTTGAGTTACCTTTTCCATCTCAGAAGACACTGCTTCTGCAGAGTATAGCATTCCTATTCCATGAGCATGTTAGCAAGGTCGAATGTAGTAGCTTTGTATTCCTTGATCTGCACTGGCTCCCTGTTTTCCCTGCTTGTCAGAAACTGTGTGACACTTCACAGTTAAAATTTAAAGTTTACATACATTTGAATGTTTATTTTAGAAAATATATAAAAACTCAGTTTGACTTTTTGATTATTACTTCATGTTTCTAATGACCCATGAACAAAAATGTTGCATTTCTTTTCATGTATATTGATTATGTGAGTGTGTGGATATCCTATGGTGGAAAGAATGAGAACATTGGGGTCAGACCTTACTTGAACTCCTTCATTCTTTACTCTCTCTGTATCTCTGAGCAAGCCAGTTGATATTCCTGATCCTGCCTGCTCACTAGCACCCTAGGCATTTTGTGTATAGATAATGTCTCACACCTTGTACACATTCTGTAAATGGAACTGTCTCTTTTATCCTTTTATTGTTATTTTATTGAACTAAACTTACTTTTTCCAAATGTTTTCTTTTTTAGTATTCTTTGAAACTGGAGAAAGGAGATTATACAATTCGACTGCAGATTCGTCATGAACAAATCAGTGATTTGGATCGTCTTAAAGATCTTCCGTTTATTGTTTCTCATAGGTTATCTAATACCTTGAGCTTAGATATTCATGAAAATCATAGCCTTGCACTTCTAGGAAAGAAGAAATCAAGCAGTTTGACATTACCACCCAAATATAACCAGCCATTCTTTGTTACTTCCTTACCTGATGATAAGTAAGTGATAATGTTGATGAATGACATTATGGTTCATATATTAGTCTAAATTTATAATTTGCTATCATTTTAGTCTGAAGTTATTTCTCAGTCTTATTTTTGAAAATTTAGACATAGGATATATTTCAGTATGGAATTACTTTGATGGTTTTCCTCTAAGTATTTTTGTGAAACTTTTTCTTTTGTTACTTTTTTCCCTTTTTAATTCTCTCATTAGAATACCTAAGGGGGCAGGACCCGGATGCTACCTTGCAGGCTCCTTGACATTGTCAAAGACTGAGCTTGGAAAGAAAGCTGTAAGTACTAGTGTTTTTACACTGAAAGTACCTGTTTAAAATATCCATCCTTTTGAAGATGGGCTTTAAATGCATGGTTCAGATGGGTAAAAGAGACACCAGGGAGGGCACAGGGTAATTGTTGTTTTTCTTATTCTTGACCTATTAGTAATATTTGGTGTCTTTTTAAATGTGTCATTGAAAAATAGTTTATGTTCTTTTCCACAAGCTTGTACCTCATGTCCTGAACCTGTCCTGACTCAGTACCTAATCTTCTTGAGATCCCAATCATAATTGGCGGAAATAAATGGGATATGTAAAGTTACAACATACCCTAGAATTTCAATCAACATATTGTAGATATTGGAATGAGTCAGTTTCTCTTTAACTGTTTATAAAAACCAGTCTGAAGAATTTTTACTAATAGATACTAGCTTTCACATTTGTGAAACTTGTTGAGACCTTGTATAATTATGTGGATAGATGTAAGATATTTCTTTTGGCATTGTGTTTATAGTTTATAGAAAAAGATGCTTTTTGTTTCTAATTTAGAGATAACTTATTACAGCCTTACAGGCATTTGTTTCAGGTTTTTCCATCTGTTTTCATTACAGATTTGTTACATAGAATGGTGTTTCTGTGGATCTTTCACCCTTTATCACAGGTCATTTCATTGTAATACCAGTCAGGGTTGTCATTCTCACATCTTTGCATTTCTCATAAGAATTAGTTCACACAAAACTATGCAAGTATGCTTAACCTAATACTGAGATCTGTAAATGCTGTTGTCAGAATGAGCTCATCTCATTTATCTTGAAATTTATTTTTATTGCTTGTCATTGTTCAATCAAGGTCATATATTCACAGCCATTGAAGCATAATTTGGGGATTTTGTGCTTAGAAAAAGTTGTTTACCTTAACATTTCTCAGGATGCATTTCAGTCTGTACTCCTTACTATACATACATACCTCAGTGTCATTTGAAGTAAATCAGCACTTGATACTGGACTTTGTTCTTGAACTGATTCAAGAAATCCTCATAACCAGGCATGGTGGTGCATGCCTTTAATCCCGGCACTCAGGAGGCAGAGACAGGTGGATCTCTAAGGCTAGCCTGGTCTACAAAGTGAGTTTTAGGAAAACCAGGGCTACACAGAAAAACCCTGTCTTGACAAAAGGGAAAAGAAATAAAAAAAAATAAATCCTCAGATCCTTTTGTAGATTTACCTACATAGCTCCTTCTGTGGGACTGCAACTGATTTTTTTGACCAAGATGATAGATAGCTCATCTCAGAAGTTCACTTCTCATGGAAAGTGTTACAGAAAAGAATTACTGACAGAACTTTCTTACAATTCAGAAAATAGTACTTCCTGACAACTGTTAGAGACAACTATAGTTAGAAAGGTCGTTTATAAGAAGACAGCAGTAATCTAAAGTTATTGAGTTAGTATAATGCCATTGAAATTTTCATTTAAACTTTCTTCAGCAGTTTTACACTTCTTACATTTTGGTAGTTGGAAAGGAAGTGTGATTTTACTTCACTTTGCCTTTCATTGTAACCCTGAGTGTTGTGGGTTTTTGTTTTGTTTTTAAAGAATGCCATAGGCTTATGTAATGGTTATGACCTCCTGTATACAATCAGATTCTGCAGACTGTCAGCTAAACTTAAATGTTTTTTTTAATGTTTTAATGCTTATGGAATTTGATCACTAAATATTTTAAATAAAAAGCTGAAAAGGTTTGCCTTAAAATGGCATATTTGAGCAAATTTTTATTTTTAAAAATTGGTATGGCAGTGTTGCTTTCTTTAAAGCATGCCATTTTCGTCACAGATCTGACCCTCTGAGTACTGTGACACATACAAATGGAATGTTAAATTGGAAGAAAGTTAGGCAGAGGTGGTATCTCCATCCTGTGTAGATTATGCATGTTTTCTTACAGAATGTCGTTCTAACTCCCAGGGGCAGTCTGCAGCAAAACGACAAGGAAAATTTAAAAAGGTACTGATTGTCAGTTCTTAAAAACGATGTCTTAAAGCCTTATTTACATAGTAGTTAAACTTTTTTTCTCTCACTATTATAAATCTTTATTTTTAAAGAATCTCTCCCTTAGTTTCCTTTCTTTACATTCTGCAGTATAGTTCTGTGAGTTAATACCTATGAGCAGTATTGGCATAATGCCTTTCTATAAAAGGTTTTTCAAGCCATAACCCCTATTTTTCCAATGGTATGGACAATTTTTGTTACTTCTCATTTCTTGCTATAGATAAGATGTCAAATTGAAAAAAATGAATATGATAATATAGCAGTAGAGAGCAAAGTAATTAATTATTTTTAAAATCTAGTGCTGGCAAGATGGTAAAGGTACCTGCTGACAAATCTGACAGCCTAAGTCTAATCTCTAGGACTCCCATGATGGAAAGAGTTGTCATCTGACCTCTGTATGTGTACCATGGCACTTGCCTGTACACACACACACACACACACACACACACACACACACACACACACACACACACACATACACACATAATAAATATTTTTAAATGTTAAAAAAAACCTATTAAAATCTAAAAGCCATTTTTAAAAAGATGGTTTTGTTGATAAACTAGTCCCTGCTCTTACATCTATCCTAGTTATGGAAGGACAGATACAAAAAGGAGTGGTGGAAATTACTTTTAAGTCAAGTCCATAATAAAAATACAGACAGATTTGATGCTCTGAATGGTTCTGCTTGGGTTCCTTTAGCATATGAGAGACTATGTTGACTGCTGGAGCCACATTTACTTAAAGAAGGTCTCTATTCCAAGTACAGAGAAAGGGACACATTTGAGGAAGAGCCACTGATATATTTAGCATTTTAGTGATCTCTTCAAGTAAGAGTTAGTACAGTGAGAGAATCAGTTGTGTTTCAAAGTACTAAAATGTCTTCCAGAATGTCCTTGCAGTGTATTGATAGGATAAGCCCTAATGCACCATGAAGAATTTTCTAGTTAAGGAACTGAAGACCAGTATTTCTTAAATGGATGTTTTGACTCATTTGGGCAACATCTAAACATGTTTAATAAATCATAACCCAGCATTTAAAAAATCTTATGTATTGATGTGTGCTTCTTTGAGTTGCCATGAAGCTTGAAAAGTTTTCCTAGGAACTCACTAAAATAGGAAGCATGTATCAACAAGGGTTTAAGCATTGCTTTTCTTCCACTTGTATTTTTTAGTTGGTCTGCAGAGTTTTTTTGGGCTAAGGTTGTGCAAGGTATGATAAATGATACTAAAGAATGACATTATTATTGCTGGAGGCTGAATAAAGCTTGAGTAACAGATTTGGGAACTAGAGTTACTTCTGTCCCTTCCTATCAGTACAAGTACATGTCACATTACAGCTCTTGTATAAAAGACAAATATAAAGTTACAAAGAGAAATACTTACACATATAATGTAAAATAATTACTTTAATAAATCACAAATGGCATCAACGATACTCATCTTTAAAATAGTTGAACTTGTATAAAGCCTTTAATTTAATAGCTAAATTAGGACATTAAGCACTAAAGAAATTGGGTCTTTTGAACCATATCTAAATGATGCTGTGTTATGCTGCTTATTGAGCAGTTATTGATATTATGGGTAACATTAAGTTTCTGAAAAATATTCTTCAGTTTGACACTATTAAAAAACTTTGAGGATAGCTTAGAAAAAAATTTTTTTCAACTTTAATACTAAGTTTCTCCTAATGAGAACTCTTTATAACTTTTCTACTATGGATATTCTTCTTCACTATCTTTTATAAAACATAATCACAATTATTTGTGATTTAAGGTACAAAATCATTACTACTAAATTAACCCTACGAGGTGAATTGAGTCACTTAAGTGAGTGAAGCCGGGCAGTGGTGGCACATGCCTTTAATCCCAGCACTCGGGAGGCAGAGCCAGGCGGATCTCTGTGAGTTTGAGGACAGCCTGGTCTACAGAATGAGATACAGGACAGCCACCAAAACTACACAGAGAAACCCTGTCTCAAAAAACCAAAAAAAAAAAAAAAAGTGAGTTGAAAAAAGATACTTATTAAAAAAATATGATCATAGTGACTCAAATTAAAATAACTCCATTTTCCTTTTGATTGGGGTTTTAAATAAAGTACTACATTTATAATCTTAATAATAGAAAAATCTTGTCATGAAGTATTTTATAGGGTTTTACTAACATTTTAATTGTACTGGTTATTGTTTTTTTTCTAAGATCATAAACTTTTCTATTCTTAGACTTTTAGTGATAGTTTAAGTTTGCTGTAATAGGATTTCTTATTTTTATAAGTGTTGCTTATTGTACATTAGCATATATTCATATTAAATTCTATTTTCTGTCTTCTGTACTAAAATAGTAATAGCAAATGCCTTATCTTTGAAATTCAGAGGAGAAATTGCCTTCTGAAACAGGTTTATCTACCTGGAAGTGTTTCCCTCTTTCTAGCTTGGGAAGCTAAAAGGGTACACATTACTGTTAGACTGAATCAGACTGTCAGGCAAGTGTTGATCTACAGTCTGTGTAGCACACAGAAAAACTTGGTTGTATGAAGAACTTGATTCTAAAGGCAATATAACCATATTTACATAAGTAAATGTTGGAGACTCCTTTTATCCTTACTTCTTAGACAGTTGTACTAAACACTTGATACTGAAGCTGTTTGTATGAAAATTTGATGCTGGCATTTTGGTTCAGGTTTTTCAAATAATTTTTTGCTTTATCTGGGGCAATGCCCACCCAGGAAAATGACCTGCAAGCAGTGGAGAAGAAAGCTGAGCATGGTGTAGCATGCCTATAATTCCAGCATTGTCAGTGGGTTAAGAGGAAGGACTCTGAGACAAAATCATGAATTCAGAGTCAGCCTGGCTCCATTGCAAGACTGGTCTCAAAAATAAAAGGAGGGGTGATGTTGAGGGGAAAAGGATGTATAGGTAGGTGGCAGGGTCCTAAAGGAGCAAGCCCAACAGTAGATCTTGTGTGAGCCCTTGTACCTGGGCTCTGGCTCCCTTAGCTCAGAAAGCATAATAGAGGTCTGCAAATGGATTTCTGTGGCATCCTCAATTCTGTTTTTCTGTGCTTTAAATGAGTCATGAAGAGATAGTGGTTAATATTTTGTGTTGATGTGACAGTAGAGTTATAGCAGTAATTGCTCATACACTGTTGAATCACTATATACCCCAGAATTCTGAGTGTCAGAATGTTGTTAAAATGGATGTGTTTATACAGTATGCGTTCCTGAAAGTCCTATTTGGGATAGAAGGATTTTGAAATACTTTTCATTTATGTTATTTCTGAAATAATGTGAGAGGGCATTGTATGTCCTTTTGGTAAGATAAATTTGTTTCAATGTTATAAACTTAAGATGAGTGTAGATACTAACTTAGAAGATCAATATAATCCTGAAAATAGAATTTGAAAAGTGGACTTAATGACTTGATTAAGGACAATCAGTTCTTTGCCGAAAACTAAGTTTAGCCATTTGGTTACATTTCCCAAGCAGTTTGTTTTTATAGGAAAGACTATATACCATAGATAAACTAATTCTCTGCTGTCTTCAAAGCAGAACTTTATCAAAGAACTGTAGGCTTATTTCCCTGTTCTCTGTCCCAGTACACTACTCTTGCCAAGGTTATTAACAGCCAAGTTTTCTAGTCAATCTCTTCTCTATCTAGATTAGCAGTTCATCACTTCATTCTTTTTTTTTTTTTTTAAATTCATGTATTTATTCTGTGTGGGGAGTGGTGTATGTGTGTGTGTGTGTGTGTGTGTGTGTGTGTGTGTGTGTGTGTGTGTGTGTGTGTGTGTGTGTGTACATCTAGCTACAGTCAGTTCTCTCCTTCCACAGGACATGGGTGTGTGTCTGTGTGTGTGTGTAGATATCTAGCAGCAGTCAGTTCTCTCCTTCCGCAGTATGGGTCCAGGAATCAGATTTGGGTCATCTTGCCATCCCTGCTCTTTAACTCTTCATGGTCTTCCTCAAGGTTTTCAAAACCCAAATTCCTTTTGTTTTGTCCCAGTCTTAGAGCATCTTTGGGCAAAGCAGGAATACCAGATCTACTCTCTTCCAGTCACTTATCCCTGTTGATCATGTCCTGACTTTAAGCACCATTGGCAAACATTATTGGTTCTGCCTTCAAAGAATATCTCAAATCTATTCATTTTCTCTTGTTTTCACAGTCTGTTATTTAGTCCCACAGAATGTCGGGCTTCTTAGACTTGTTTTCTTACCTCTGGTTTTCCCTTTCATGGTCTGTTCCCAAGACTTATATCATCAAGAGTTATAGAAATGAAAATATAAGCTCAAATTTTAATATATACAAGATCAAGTCATTAAAAAGCAAAAAGCCTTAACCACTGCCTTGCATAAGATATTTGATAAACTTTTTTATATATTTAAAATGGGATTTACATTTTTTACCATGTTCTACCAAGCTCTACTCACTATGTATGTAGTCTACTTTATCAGTTTACATAACTGCTTTCATATACTGGTTCAGATTTTTATATTTGTTCAACTCCACTCCAAATGCTAATTCATAGGGTGGAAGGTACTTCTTCCTCTCTTCAGTTAGGTTATTCAGATTCATTCATGTTTGTCATTTAGATTCACTGACCTTTGTTTCCATGGTTTCACTGTCTTACGCAACAGTCATGCTATCCTTATATTGTTTCATTTGTGTGTGTGTCATATGTCACTATCAGAAATTATTTACTTCTGTATTTATTGTCTGACTAACTCTAGAGCATGTATTTATAAGTGCAGGAATTGTCTACTCTGCCCTCTTACTAGAAGAAAAAAAAAGTTTTCTCTTTTCAGTTTTAACTTTTTTTACTCCTCTATTCATATTTAATTATGAAAGGACAGGATACACTGTCTTTTTTGTGTCAAGTGCAACTAAGAATGCTAAAGACACTCAGAAAAGTTCTTACCTCTTTTAAAGGGATGGATAAAATGCTTCAGTACTTTTAAAAGTGGAGGGGTGAAGAACTTCGGTAATTGTGGATTGGTATTTTTGCTGTTTTTTGACCCTTCAGATCTGGAACACGGTGTAATAGAACTCAGGCACAACCCATATTGCAATATTCTCAGCTATTGACAATGATTTTAAAGTGTGTGAAATGAAGTGTATGAACCTAAGGCTTTTCTTCCACTTTCGTAGGATGTGATCCCTGTTCATTACTATCTAATACCTCCACCAACAAAGATGAAGAATGGCAGCAAAGATAAAGAAAAGGATTCAGAAAAAGAGAAAGATTTGAAAGAAGAGTTTACTGAAGCATTACGAGATCTTAAAATTCAGTGGATGACAAAGTAGGTTGTTTTTAATGGATTCCAGCCCTCTTAGTTTCTCTCAACTAATGCTTTTGTATGTATATTAGCCTTACTCTAAACTGTTGACTGTATTATAGGATTGCAGGTTTTTAAACTTTTCTTAGATTTATACTTTATGATTTTTATAAATGCTTTATAACTTGCTGCTGAAGAGAATTTTATTGGAGGGCATTAAAAAAAAAAGAAAAAATAACTTTTTTCTTCTCTCCAAAAATCACCATTGCCTTTGTTATCTTTTCTGTCTGTTTGAGCATGTAGCAGTGTGAGTGGTTATGTATCCTGCTTTTCCAGTTAATTTTGGTGTTGGGTACTTTCTGTGTCATTTAATAGTTTAAAAGTTCCATTTTTAGTGACTATGTAATTTATTGTCCTATGAGTGCATGAATATAATATATTTAATAATTTATTTAGAATATATGTTTATAGTTTGTCTCTATAATGTTATGATGACTCTTTATATAGTTTTCTTTGTTTTCTTATCTGTTTTGTTTTAATTTTTTGAGACAGTGTTTCATTTATCCCAGGCTGGTCTCAGTTCTGTAGTTGGACAAGAATGACCTTGAATTTCTGATCATCCTGCCTCCACTGCTCAAAGACTGGAATTACAGTCTTATACCAGCACACCTGGCCTAATAGAGATATTTTTAAAACTTCTGTCAGATAGTATAGTCTAATTGTTAGTTTAGATGTCTTTAAAAGTTATCTTGATATGTTTCTCAAATTGCTTTCTGCTATAAATGTAAGATCCATATCCAGACATGATGGAAAAGCCACTGTTGTTGGCAGTTGGGCTGTTTAGATACAAGCTATTATTTTAGTTTAACATGTGCTTTGCCCATTCTTCATTAGAATGTTAAGCTTTTATTACCAGTTTAAACTTTTTAACGTAAGTTTACTTACCACTGTTTTCCCCAGTTTATTCTTGGGCTTTTAGATTACCATTTAAAACTTAAAATATTTTACCACTTAAAACTTTATTCTATGTGGTTATATCAGGTTTTTTGGTTTTTTTTCCCTAATTGTTGCTTTATTTGACTACTGGTTTTCTGGAGTCCTCATTAGCAGACTCTGTATAAATCCTTGTAGATATATGGCCTGAGGGGGAACAAAAGCCTTTATAATATGAATAGAATTTCCAAGGATTAGACCATTATGATGTCAGTCCATATTCATATATGCTGTCCTGTTTAAACTGAGTGTATCTTTCCAGGTGTCAGTCAACCATATCTGCCTTTGACTGACTTAGGATGTTATAACTAGCAGACAATACAATTTCTTGAGAGTTGCAAAGATTGGCTTCTCTCATGAGAGCCTGAGAAGCCCCTTCCTTAGTCTGCCATCCAGGGAAACTGGTGAAAAAATTTGTTTAAAAAAAAAAAAAAAAAAAAAAAAAGAACTCTCAAAACCTCTGGAAGTGGTTCTGAAAGCAAACTACAAACCAGAGAAGCTTCTAATCCACGATATTTGTAAAATATGGTGGGTAGGAATGATAGTTCAATAAAGTACTTATCTTACAAGCATGAGAAACCCAAATTCAGTCCTCAGAACCCATATTTTAAAAATAAACAGGACAGGCATGGTGGCACATGCTTATATTCCTAGCACTGAGGAGGTAAATACATGTATTTGTAGGGCTTGCCAGCCAGTTGACCTAGCCTAATCAGCAAGTTTCAAATTCAGTGAGAGACCTTGTCTCAAAAGGTATAAGGTACCTGAGAAATAACTCTAAAATTGAACTATGTCTCTTCACACACATGTACACTCACACATTTTTGTAAGAAAAGTAAAAGTATTACAGACTGCTGCCTTTTCCCTCCCAACTCTTGATTTAGACTGGTACCACCAGGACACAGTCTTCCTTATACCTTACCTTTCGGTAAGAGAAAAATCACTGTACCATTCCTTATTCTGTACATATTCTTTTTTTTTTTCATTTTTCTTTATTAAGAAATTTTTTACTCACTCCACATACCATCCACAGATTCCCCCCTCCCCACTGCTCCTACCCCCCAGCCCTCTCTCCCAAGCCACCCCACATCCCCCAAATCAAGGTCTCCCATGGGGAGTCAGCAGAGCCCAGCACACTGAACCTAGGCAGGCCCCAGTCCCTTCCCACTGCACCAAGGCTGTGCAAGGCGTCACACCACAGGCACTAGATTCCCAGAAGCCTGCCCATGCAACAGGGACAGATCCCAATCCCCCCGCCTAGGTGCCCCCCAAATAGTTCAAAGCCAAACAACCGTCTTCCATATCCAGAGGGCCCAGTCCAGTCCCAGTCCACAGTTCATGGGCTTCCACTACTGTGGCCAGTCATCTCTGCACGTCCTCCCATCATGATCTCGATGTCCCTGGGTGCAGAATCTAGCTCAGCCTGGTGCCCAGCCATGGATCTCTGCATCTGCCCCCATCAGTCACTGGACAAAGTCTACACATATTCTTATTGGTTGTTGCAGGTTTAGTTCCACCTTAAAGACCCCATGTGCTCTCCCTCCATCAAAAGTATTTAGTTCATGGACTAGAGAGAGCACAGGAGTTAAGAGCATGTGCTGCTCTTCCAAAGGACTCAAATTTGGATCCCAACATCCATATTGGACAGCTCACAACTACCTGGAACTCCAACTGCAGGGTTTTTCTTTTTAACACCCTCTCCTGGTCTCTATGGGCATGTAGTACAAATGACAGGCATTCACACAAACACATACTTAACCATAAATAAAAATCTAAAAATTAAAAAGTTCTCATCCCTACAGGTGGTGTGGGTGTCACTTAGAGAAAAGCGTGCTGTTTTCCTGTCACCTGTTCCAGAGCCCAGGCTTAGAAATTATGTTGGTGAGACAGAGGAAAGTTTTTGAAAATGACGGCATCGAATGTCTTTAAAGAACTCACTTCATTTGAGCCAAAGTATCTATAAATTTAAACCCAAGACCTCTAGATTGAAAGTGGGGTTTAAAAAAAAAATGCAACAGATCCTCAGGAAATACGGGATCTCGGAGTGTTCTAAAGTACAAATAGTGGTGTACTGGGAGAAAGAAACAAAGCCGAGAAAATGGTTGAAGAAATAATAGCTAAAACTCCTCCATATTTATTGAAAAACATTAATTTATACATCCAGGTTGCTTAGTGAACTCTAAAAACAGTAAATGCAGCCAGGCGGTGGTGGTGCACATCTTTCATCCCAGCACTCAGGAGGCAGAGCAAGTGGATCTCTGAGTTCAAGGCCAGCCTGAGCTACAGAGTGAGTTCCAGGAAAGACTCCAAAGCTACACAGAGAAACCCTGTCTCGAAAAACAAAAACAAAAACAAATAAATAATAAAAACAGTAAGTGCAAAGAAATATTATAACAGAGCTGTCACTAGCCCACTACATAGGATTTCAATCAACCACAGACTGTGTCCATAACAGTGATTCCATGAGATTTTTAGGTCTGAAATCTGATGTTTAGAGTCTCCATAATGTTGAAGTGTTTATGGTGGTGCTTTTATAAAGTTGCAGTATTACCACTGTAAAAGTAGAGTAAATAAGTTATATACACCACATATAACTTAGCAAGTGACCATGTTACCAGTTTATGTATGTACTATTATATTATATATATACTATATATATACTATACTATATATATACTATACTACGCTTCCCATTTTAGAGAGTTCTTGAACTTAAACAAGTTTTCTGTAACACAGAAGCATTACACATCCTTTTGTTTGTTTGTTTGTTTTTGTTTTGTTTTTTTTGTTTTTGTTTTTGTTTTTTTGAGACATGTTTCTCTGTGTAGTTCTGGTGCCTGTCTTGGATCTTGCTCTGTAGACCAGGCTGGCCTCGAACTCACAGAGATCTGCCTTGCTCTGCCTCCCAAGTGCTGGGGCCACCACCACCCAACCATCTCCTCTTTATAATGTCTCAGGAGTGCCTCAGAGGACACATTGATTAGCCAATTCTTTCTAGATTCATGTATGTCTACACAATGATAAAACCCCTTGACAACAGATTTTTCTGAAATTGTTTCCATCATTAATTCATACATTAGTTTTCATGGTAAAAATGGTGACAGTCAAAGAGAATATCCTGAAAGCAGTAAGGTGACACAAATGGCAAGTTGTTATATTATCCAGTAATTTTACTTCTGTACATACTGAAGAAAAAAAAATATATATGCATATAGAAACTTACACATAGGAGTTTTCAGAAGTATTATTGTCAAAGTTTAGAAATAACCCAAGTGCAGCCTGGGTGAGACAAGAGTAACCTTGTCTTGAAAAACCAAAAGAAAGGAAGTAGCCCAAGTGCTTATTAGCTGATGAATGAAAGTTATATCCATCCATACAAGAACACTATTCAGACATTAAAAAAAAAAAAAAGAAAGAAAGAAAAGAACTGGTACTTGTTACAACTTAAAAACATTGTGCTAAACAAAAGTAGCTAGTCACAAAAGAGCCCTCTTAAATGATTGTCATTGTAATGTCCAGTCTAGAGAGCACTATAGTGACAGAAGTTGATTAGTGATTGCTTAGGGCTAGAATATGGAGTTTTGAGAAGGTTTTGATAACTAGATGGTTTAGGAGTTTCTTTTTGTTTTGGAAATGTTTTTTAAGTTAACTGGTCTGTGTGTGTGTGTGTGTGTGTGTGTATGTGTGTGTGTGAAAGAGAGATTTTTAAATCCATTTGAAATGTACAGCAAAGGTAGATTAGTTATATGGTATGTAACATAAGTGAAGAGGGCAGAGGACATGGGTGCTAGAAACTACTCGGGTCCTCTGCAAAAGTGGTATACACTTTAACCACTGATCTGTCTCTCTAGCCTCTTAGTTTTGTTTTTAAAATGTGAATTTGCAATCTAGTGAAATATGTAAGATTTAATGTAGCTGATGCAAATGGTATTAGAAAACTAATCATAACATTCACAAAGCCAAGATGACAGAAACAAAAGGAGAAAATAATTGAAAAGGATGTTGATTCAGAAAGTGTTTTAGAAGAAACCCAAAGAATTAGTAGAGTTCTCTTGTTCTTTTTATGGAAACTTGAAATAATTCTTGGGGAGGGGGTGGGGAACAACTCTATAATTAAACTGTAATTGACTTTAAAAAAATTATTAGATGTATTCATTTTTTGTGCTTTTTTCTTTTTATTTAGATTTTACTTATTTTATGTATGTATATGTGTGTGTGTGTATGTATGTATGTATGTATGTATGCATGCCTTTATTCCAGGAGAGAGCATCAGATTCCACTATAGATGTTTGAGAGCCACCATGTGGTTGCTAGAAATTGAACTCAGGACCTCTGGAAGAGCAGCCAGTGCTCTTAATCACTGAGCTATCTCTCTAGCCCTGTAATTGACTTTTAAAAAAGGTGTAAATACTGGTTTTCCTTTTGGATAATTGCTGGGGGGAAAAAAGAAAACAGACTCTAATTTGTTCTTTGTACTAAATTGGAGGGCTTAAGTTTTGTTAGAGGAATTAAATGGACTTTAATGAGACATTTCACTGTAAAAAAAAAAATCTTATCAGTCTTATTTTCATATTCTGTGAAATTCTGAATATTTTAAGTGAATTTCCTGATGTGACCTGTCTGTAGTGCTAATTACATACCATTTGGGTGTTAATTTGGGTTGTTTTTATCTTGATAAATATAATCAGGAAGAATTGGCATAGTTTTATGCAGCTTCTCCATTTAGGAACATTAGTTTATCTCTTCATTTAGGCTCAGAGGTTAAGAGCACTGGCTGTTCTTCCAGAGGTCCTGAGTTCAATTCCCAACAACCGCATGGTGGCTCACAACCATCTGTAATGAGATCTGGTGCCCTCTTCTGGCCTATATATATGTACAGGCTGAACATTGTATACATAATAAATAAATCTTTTTAAAAAAAGTATTTTAAAATAAGACTTTAGAATTTTCAGAAAAGTTTAGAATTTTCTAGATGAGTCTAGAGCTTTTTTATGAAATGTAGGTTTTTTTTTTCCTTTTTTAAAGAGAAATCTTGTCCTCGTTTTTTAGTAAATCTAGGTATAGCTAGTATGTAAGCAAGCCATTGAGGTCTTATTTTAAAGACTTTATATTTAGTTATGTGTATATTTAAGTGTGGATATGGATTTGTGCATGAGTGTAGTACTGCCCATGAAATGTGTATCTGTGAGCTGATATTGCAGGCAGTTGTGAGCTGCCTGACATGGATGTTAGAAACTGAACTCAGGTCCTCTGCAAGAGCAGTGTGAGTTCTTAACAGCTCCAAGGATATATATAACAAGCCATATCCTCCAACCCATGTTGATGTATACTTTAATCTGGACATTTTATAGAATTCTTAACTAAAGTAAATTTCATATAGGTATATTATCTACAACTAGTCTTTATTAATAATTATAAAATATTTTAATGACTAGGACTGTGAAGCAATGTTTAAGTTTCTTTTTAACAGAAGTTTGCTTTTAATTAAAAACCACTAATTTGTCTCCCTTAGGCTCGATTCTAGTGACATTTACAATGAGTTGAAAGAAACATATCCTGCTTACCTTCCTCTGTATGTTGCACGGCTTCACCAATTGGATGCTGAAAAGGTTAGAGATACTCAATTTTTTAATAATTTGTGTAATTTTTTGTGTAAGAGTAGCTAAAGTTTATATTTTTGAGTAAAGGTGCATCTCTCTCTGTCTTTTCTTCCTGACTACTGAAAATGAGTCTCCTGCAATTGGATATGTATGTCCTTAATATAGAGCTGGCCACTACTGAGTTCAGTAGTAGTAATGATGTGCAGTATGTATATGTTGAAACCATGAAACTGTGGTGCTTGATTGGTTAGCGAGAAGGAGCATGCCAGCTCTGATCAGTTAAAAGTCACAAAGGTTTGGAGTAAACTAGAATAGAGTATTTAAAGGAGGCTTCTCAAAAACAGTTTGACAGAAAACAACTGCTAAGTAGACCATCCATGATAGTCATAGTTAGAGTCTTAATTATAATCTTCATTTACTCTTATCTTTCTTATTTTGGTGACTGTTTAGAAAGAATTTGCTTGAGAATGAGGGCTTGGGGATTTTCTTTTCTTTCTGTTTTTTCATGTGGCATAGGATAAAGTAGAGATTGTTATTTCTAAAATCAATGGTATGATAGAAAGGAAATTTCCTTGTTTAAAAAACCCACATCTTGGTAAACATTATATGTTTGTTTTATTTTAAGTTTTGAACTACAGACTGTAAGTTAGGTATTGTCACATCTGAACCCATTTTCCAGGGATACTGGAATTGTAAAAGTCAGATTAAAAGATAGCACAGAGCTCTAGCACTAGAAGGAAGTGACATATGCCCTGACAGTCCATGGCTGGGACAGTAGAAATGAAAAGGCTTTAATGCACTGATTGATACACCCTTTATTTCCTACCCAGGAACGAATGAAAAGACTTAATGAAATCGTTGATGCTGCCAATGCTGTTATTTCTCACATCGATCAAACTGCTCTAGCAGTTTACATTGCAATGAAGACTGACCCCAGGCCTGATGCAGCTACTATAAAAAAGTACCTAACCAGTAAATAATCTTTCTTGCATCTCATTTCTTAGTTACTTGTTTAAAAATTAGGGACTAGTGTTGAGGATTTTGTTGTTGTTGTAACAAGCATAACATTCAAGATTGACAGTTTTTTTCATACTCCCTCAGAAATTTTGTAATAATTTTCTTCAGGCTTTTAAAACAGCCCGTCAAAAACAGTTTGCCTTCATCACTGTCCAAGTGGAATATCTGCATAGTTTTGATCAAACAGTGCCACCTCTTGGGGTTATATGAACTAGGTAGATAAAGAAGATATCACCTCATGAAATTCTAAGTTATTTATTGACCAATAATATGGCAAACATAGAGTCTAGTTCATAATGTCTTGTGAAATAAATAAAAAGAGGTTAAAGTTTTTGGCAACGTTAGTTTTATGGAAGACATTTGTCATTAATATTGGAAAGAAGTGCAGAGGAGCATTTATAGTTTGACTTTTATAAAGCTTGGTGCTCTGTGTGCATGGAGGAGCTTCATTGGCTGTTATGATTCAGTCCCTTCACTCTTCTGTGAACTCCTACCATCATCCTGTACTAATTCTCCCAAAATCACTCTTTTCCTATATTGTATGGTTTTATTTCAACACAATGGGCTCATTGACTTAAAAGATTATAAATATCCTAATTGTTTTATAGTTGTAGCTAATAAACCAGGATTATTTTGACTACCTAAATAACTACAATTTTCTTTAAAATTTTCATCAGTCACTATGTATTTCTACATAAAATACTGGATGCAAAACTGCTAGAGCTTTTGGCATTACATTTTAGTTATAGTTTTAATATAGAGTTTTAAGACTTGTCATCAAAGCAGTTTTCAAGTAGAATAAAATTTATTAAAAGAAGTTGGTAGTTCCCTTTCATATTTTCCAGTAGTATGATTTTTAAAATATTGGCATTTGGCTGCTATTTTGTAATTTTAATAATATTAGAAAGTGTATTGGTATTCATTAAATGATGGTTGTGTACAGGAAATTTTGAGCACTTTAAATGCATGGTCTCATTTATCTTTAGTCTTCCAGACACTGTAAAATAGAGTCATTTCTGCCCAGCTCTTAGGAGAGAGGAAAGTGAAGCTTACAGAGGATGAATGACTTGCCTATAGTGCTGTGCTAGGAAGTGGGAAAATCAGGATTCCCAAGGTCTGCCTCCAAAGCCTGTGCTTTTTGTTTGGTTTTGGTTTTGATTTGGTGTTTTTAGACAGGGCTTTTCTATGTAGCCCAGGCTGTCCTGGAATAGAACTTGCTATGTAGACCAGGCTGGCCTCGAACTGACAGGCCTGCCTCTGTCTGTAGATGTAACCAACCGTCTTATTAAATAAGAAACACAGAACCAATGTAAAAGAGAAAGCCAAGAGGTCAGAGCTCAAAGCTAAAATCTCACCCTTCCTCCTGCGGTGGTCCTAGCTCTCTGAAAGAGACCTATTTCCTGTGTGTATGTCTTTAAATAATCTTTCTGTTCTGCCTTCTCATTGGTTGTAAACCCAAACACATGACTGCCTCGTCACTGCCTGTAAGTACAGCCCTCTGGGTCTTAAAGGCGTATGTCTCCAATGCTGGCTGTATCCCTGAACACACAGAGATCTATGGGATTAAAGGCGTGTGCCACCACCGCCACACTCTTTCTATGGCTCTAATGGCTCTGACCCCTGGGCAACTTTATTTATTAACATACAATTAAAATCACATTTCAGTACAAATAGAATACCACCATATCTGTCTGCTGAGTGCTGGGATTAAAGGTGTGTGCCACCACAGCCTACTACCCTTTTCTTGAGAATATGAACAGAACTAATTTTTATCTCAAAGGGAAACATATAAGCTACCTAGGTGTGTTACTTGCCTCTGTGCCTCTTGAATGTCAGGAGACTTCGTTCTCTGGGGCTGACCTTCCTGAAAAAAATACTTGCTCTGTCTCTGTCCTTCATAACCATACTCAGTGAAAAGACATAGCCTTTTGCATATTGCTGCTTTTGCCTAGCTCCTGGCTTGTTGTCAGGCTAGTTTGCATTGCAGTTCTACTTCCTTAAAGCCAGTGTTTGTCTTGATATAGTGTGCCTTCTAAACGTGTTACATCATATAGTTTGTGAAAAATAATAGAATCTTTGGGCTGGAGGGATGGTGCAACTGTTTCATGCACTTTCTGCTCTTGGAGACAACCCAGGTTCAGTTCCCAGTACACATACGGCAGCTCATAGCCATCTGTAACTATTCTAGGGCTGTCCAACACCCTCTTTTGGACTTTTGGGGCACACACACACACACACACACACACACACACACACACAATTCATTTAACATACATGCAGACAAAACACCCATATATATATATATATAAAATAGAATCTTCTCAAATTCAAGTATATATGAAAATATATAGGATTCATTTTGAGATTTCAGTAAATATTAAGGTCCATTTATCTTCCCTGTATTTTGTCCTATGCTTTCTAAATTTTAACAACTATAGAAGAAATAATCCCAAGTTAAAGGGAGTCAGGCATGTATTGGCCTCTTATTTTCTTTAGTTAAGAATTTCTATGCTTTGAAAAGCACCTGAAATTGACTTTTAATGGCTACCAAAAATAATAGCTACCCTGTTTTTTTTTATATATTTATAATATGTAAGAAGACTATATTTCTAGAGACATTGAAATAATTAGGTTAAGTCTATAAAAGAACAGCGCGCACACACACACACACACACACACACACACACACACACACACACACACAGAGCGTACCTCCTTGGATGTCTCTTTTCCATGCAAAGCTGCTTTTGTTTAAATCACTTTTGTAAAAAAAAAAAATGGCAAGATTACTTGGCAGATATATTGGCACATTCCTTTATTCTTAGCATGCAGGAGGCAGAGGCATACGGCCCTCTGTAATTTAAGGCTAGCCAGGTCTACTTAGTGAGACCATGTTGAGAGAGAGAGAGAGAAAGAGAGAGAGAGAGAGAGAGAGAGAGAGAGAGAGAGAGAGAGAGAGAGAGGAGAGAGAGAGAGAGAGAGACACGGAGATAGGATTGCTATTTTATGATCTTGAAAATGACACTGGTGTTTTCTAGGTAATCTGATAAGAATTATAGTTTTTGCTTAGGCATTAAAATATAGGACTCAAATCATTTCTAAAATGTAGCTATGATAACCACAATGTAACAACCAGTTTAATTCAGAAGATTTGAGCAAGTATATGTAAGTTATTTTTAAGAAGCACTTTAAGAAATTAATAAGACTTTCCAATTAAAGGAACTTAATCTAATGCTGAAAATTAAATTGGAAGATAGAGATGGGTATATATTTTTAGTCCCAGCACTCAGGAGGCAAAGCCAGTTGGATCTCTGTGAGTTCAAGGCAAGCCTGGTCTATATAGTGAGATCCTGTCTCAGAAAAACAAAATAATAATAACAAAAACAAAAATTGGCAGATAGGATAAAATATAGTAAATATTTTTAATATTTTAAAAGCCTATAAGAAGAAAGCTTTGACTCTATTCTGAATGGATAAAGCTTCATAGTTTAACAAGGTGTTCAACCTGAATAGATCCAGTACTAAGGTAGCAGAGAGGAACAGAATATTTCCATATACTTGAGATTTAGATTATTGCATCAGAGGATGTCAAAACTTTCAGAAAAGAATCTTGCTGGTAACTTAATCCATTCCTGGCAAGCATAGAGCACCTGTGTCAATACCAGCTTCCTTCTGAATTCTGTACCCCATGCCCAAACCTTCCTGAATAGTTGGAACTAGTCAGTTGGGTTTAGAGTGGGTGATGATAACTGCCCTCATGATTGAGTCTGTTCCAAAGCACTTGTCTCCTTCAAAAGCTGGGGTTAATGCTTGTTCCTGACTCCTAGAGCTACCCTAATGCAGAAAAGAATGGTACCAAGCATCTGAAAAGTGATGAGAGAACAGTGCAGTAAGTGAGCAGGAAAGTAGATGCCTCAAGAGGGGACTCAAAAGTCTGCTATTCTTAATCTGGAGGAGCTAAAGCAGAATCCAGGCACTTCCACATAGAGAAAGAAGGTTAATTCTTCAAAACGTCGATGCTCTTGATGACTGGTAGAATTCAGGTCAAATTAGAGCCCAGATAGGACAGTAGTGACACTCTTTCTGGAGTCAGATTACAAAGATTAGAATTAAATTGAGAAGGACCACAAAGCCTGGAATGTGGAGTTTATGCTGAAAAACTCCTTAAAATACTTAAAATTGAGACCTGGAAGAATCATATTTGTGTTTTAGCATAATCTACTGAGGGAGGCAGATATGTAGGATACCAAATTAATGATTCTTGCCAAGCATTATGTGATTAAGTGAACAGATAAATGAGGTGTCGTATGGCCCATCAAATTCTGTATGCATTTATCTGTCAAGGTTCAGGCCAAGTATTGAACTACCCTGATGAATAAGGCTGTTGCCACAGGAATATAAAATAAGCAAGTGACCTGAACTTGAGGGGTGGGAGGAGCATATACCATTTCTACCACTTCATGGTTCAGGCTGACAATTGAAAATGGTAAAAGGATTAGATGGGAAATGTGGAGAATGAGCACATGTCAAGCACTCCCTTTCCATTCTTGAGCTCTGTGGAATGCAGGTGGGTATCAAACCAGTCTACTGATACCATAGAACAGCTAGACATAAGTTTGTGAACCCCCTGACTTGTGATTGTAAGCAGTCAGTTCAGAAATAAAAAAGGAAGCTATATAGTTCTTGGTAATAAACTAAGGGGTCTTATGGGTATATTTTCATTTTCAGTGCATTTGATGTTGAAGGTATCTTTTTAGATGACCTCACACAATCAAATAGTCTTGGAAGCCTCTGAGAATATCCTAGTCTGGAACAGTATGTTAGTACCTGTGAAACTTCTTTAGAAAAAAAATAAGATGCCTTTCCAGAACAAGACAATTTACTCCAGAGACTGAGCATAGATTGTAGAGCCAGACTGTTAAGCTTAGAATCCTATGCCTACTACTCCTAACTGGAGGTCGTGATCAAATCCTGAATTGCTTTGAGCTTCAGTTTCCTCCTATGCAAAATAGGAGAGTCTTTTTTATTGTTGTTTTTATTTTGTTGGGTTTTGGTTTTGGTTTTTAGAGACAGGGTTTCTCTGTGTAGTTTTGGTACCTGTCCTGGATCTCACTCTATAGACCAGGCTGGCCTTGAGCTCACAGAGATCTACCTGCCTCTGCCTCCTGAGTGCTGGTATTAAAGGCGTGTGCCACCATCGCCCATCCCATAGGAGTGTCTTATACATAGAACTGGTTTTGAGTTTGCTTATTTTGTGTTGTGTATGGGTGTACACGTTTCATGATGTACCCTTGGAGGTCAGAGGAGCACTTAAAGGAATCAGTTCTCTGTTGGTTCCCATAATGGATTCAGGTCATCAGATTTGGTGGCAACCACTGTTATTCACTGAGCATCTTACTGGCCCCATAGAATTGTTTTGACTATGAAGGAATTCATATGCTGAAATGCTAAAGCAGTTATTAGTGTATTCAGAGTAAACATGATATTTGTTTGCTTGATTTATACATAATATCATGTTCATGACTACTAAAACCTTGTCTTTCTGTACATTACATATAGATGAATATATAATTACTATATTTCCTAATGTAAAGGCTTAAATGATACTCTTATTAAAAGTTGTGTAGCTGACAGAACTGAATAGTCTTTCAATTCTGTTGCTATGGCATTCTGCTTCAACCAAGTATAGTTGCCCTAACTAATTTCATCTGTGTGTACTACTTATGATGTTTACTAATAAGAATCTCATTTGATATGTAACCCAAATGTATGCACATGGATATACAAAATTTATGCATGTTCAGTCTTAGAGAAGAAGAATGCATGTACTTCAAATAAGACCATCACCTTGGAAAACCTTTAGCTGACATGAAAAAAAAATTTTTCTTTTATTTCCTCTCCAGTGATATGGACAAGCAGAAATCCACACTGGTAGATGCCCTCTGCAGGAAAGGATGTGCTTTGGCAGACCACCTTCTTCACACACAGCCTCATGATGGGGCAGCAGCTGGAGATGCAGAAGGGAAGGAAGAGGAAGGAGAAAGTACCTTGGACTCTCTGTCAGAAACCTTTTGGGAAACTACAAAGTGGACAGATCTTTTTGACACTAAGGTAACTTACCCTTTTGCTGTTGGTCTTGGTACAGCTCTTGGTGGTGGTCTCTCAGGACTGCTTGTGCTCTGCTTGCCAAAGAGGAAGAAAATAAGGCTCCGCTCTGAAGAAGATGCATTTAGCCCAAGTACCTTGCATTTGTCCTGCCTGTTTTAAAGTGTTTAACAATAATTTTGAAAATATTTTGGGGACATTTATAGTAGCCTTTTAAGACAGTTATATATGAAGCCCAAACGTTATCTTCTAGAAATCTTCCTTCTTTCTCCCTGTATCTTTTTATGCTAATTTTCAAAGTAAAATATGTTCCTTAGTTTAGATATCACTATTCATTTTCCTCAAAACACTAACTTCTACATCTCTCAGTTTTTAGAGACTAGTTTTAAACAAATGTTTGGAAAAGCAAAGTTGATTTTTGTTTGCTTGTTTTTTATTGTTGTTGTTTTTAGATTTGGGTTCTAAAAAAGGACATGTCAAATCCCTTTTGTTTCTATTCTTATAGTAGGGTTTATATAACTATATATTTTTTGTTGTTGTTTTGGGTTTTTTGTTTGTTTGTGGGTTGTTTTGATTTGCTTCTTTTTTTTTTTTTCACGACAGAGTTTCTCTGTGTAGTTTTGGAGTCTATCCTGGAACTCGATCTGTAGACCAGGCTGGCCTCAAACTCACATAGATCCGCTGAGTGCTGGGATTAAAGGCGTGTGCCACCACCACCACCACCACCACCACCACCACCACCACCACCACCACCACCACCACCACCACCACCCCTATCCCCACCCAGCTAACTATATATGTTTTTATTAATCTTCCTTGAGAAAGAAAAGAAGGAAAAGTAAATGAATTCTCCTCACCAGAAATGGCCATTGTTATAGTTGTCAATCACTGGTTCTCAGGATTAGCCATGGTAATCTTTAATAAAAAAAACAAAAAACAAAAAACCAAAGCAGCTAAAACTAGGAAAAGTTCTTCCTATGTGGTTCCAATTCCCCCATAGAACAGAAGGCCTCAGTAGTCTTCAAGAAACTAAAGCAGGCAGAATTTTGTAGGGGATAAGCATTAGGACCTGAAATTGAGTTTGACTCCTACCTCTGACATTTTGTCAGTGACCTTAGGCAAGTTACTGAACATTGGTGCCTATTTCTTACCTATTAAGTGAAATCAATGGCTACCTACCCTTGGATGTTCTGAATAAGTATTAAGTTCATGGAAAGTCTTAAGTGGTATTGCTGTTAACTGTTATTGAAGGTCTGCTGTGTGATAAATACGATTTCATGCTGAAAACATGAAGATAACTAGAATCTAGTCTCTGTCTTTGAGAAATATAACAGGGTGATAGACACTTGCTATCACTACAGTGAAATTGTTAGGCATACCTCTGTCTTCACAGTGACACTGCTGACCAGGGTCAATATATGAGAATACTTACCTGTTTACCCTGTTAATGGAATATTTTTTAATACTTGGCTTAGCCCTAAAGAACTAATTAGTGTAACGGGATTTCTTTTTTTGAAAATAGTTACCACAACTTTTGAAAATGGTTCAGGCAAAATGTAGAAAGAAACAGCTTGATAGATCAGTATACAGAAGGAGCATGTTTATGTAAAACTTATCCTTTACAATTTTAGTGATTTATAGTGACCGCTTGTATTTCTACTCTTTGTTTTTTGTAATTATGTTAATTGTGGTTTACTTTGCACAAAGAAATGATTTAAAGTGGATTTTAGTAGCTTATGACTTCTCATTAGTTACTTCCTATACTTTTCTATGTAATTACTTGCCCTTAAAAGACACTTTTTTTCCCCTAATACAACCTATTCAGCTTAAAAGCTATATACTCCAGGTACTGGAAGACAGCTCAGTCAATAAATTGCCTGCCATGCCAGTATGAGGAATTGAGTTCAATCTCCTGCACCAATGTAAAAAAAACTAAGCACCATGACATGCACTCTTCTTAATTCCAGAGCTGGGGTGACAGAAGTAGAATGATCTATAGGTCCAGCATTCTAGCCAAATCAACCTTAATAAGATATAGAGAAGTTGAAAAGATACCGTGTGTTGACCTCTGACCTCTACGTGCACATGTATACCTACACATACAAAAAGCTATACTTCTGTGAAAGCTTTAATTATTTCATTATTAAAACTATATGCCTTAGAATATACATGTTCTATAGGTAATTTTTACTTTGTTTTATATCATAGGTTTTGACATTTGCATACAAGCATGCATTAGTAAATAAGATGTATGGGAGAGGCCTTAAGTTTGCAACTAAACTTGTAGAAGAAAAACCAACAAAAGAAAACTGGAAAAATTGTATTCAAGTAAGTGGTGTCTGAATTATACTGTATATCATTTCATTTCCATACTGCATAGTGACAAGAGCACTGGGGAAAAACACCTGTGCTCGTTATAAAACATAACATGTTTTATTGTAGCCAGTTGTTACCATTACTAAAGCAATATGAACTGTCTAATAAATGCATGAGAGATCACATGTAGCCATCCAAATTTCTAAAACATTCTCACTGCTATTCAGAGACTCATATTAGCCTTGAATGTTTTCATCAAGGCCAAAAGTGAATTAATTACTTTCTTTAGTTAGAAGACAATGTTTTCCTTTTTGAAGGAAGCATTTCTTCCCAATGTGTGTTGACTTGGTTCTAAGATGATCAAAGAGAAACTATATAAAGAGAAATTATTTTAATGTCATCTTCTTTTATGTCATCAGTCAGTCCAAATGGTAAGACATTTTAAATTCTTTGGATCTTGACTAGGTTAGGAGAACACTTTATGGAGTTCTTGTCATTGTTTCTATGTTCTTGTGCTCCTGAAAAGGATGGTTGTTAGGAAGGACAGCAGTGGGTGGATGGATTAATGGAAGATAGACTGATAAAAGGAAAATTCTATCTGTGTGTTACTACTGAATATTACTACATATTCTGAATTTTGGGCTTGGAACTGCCATCTCCTTTACTAATGCTCTGTTTTATTATAGCTGATGAAATTACTTGGATGGACCCATTGTGCATCTTTTACTGAAAACTGGCTCCCCATCATGTATCCTCCTGATTATTGTGTATTCTAAAATAAGAACCAAGACTTTAAATTTCCAAAAAGAAAATTTTATAGTGAACAAATGTGTGGCATTTTTAGTCTTAACTAATGCATGTTTTCATCCACTATCCAATACTGATAATTAAAACTATGTGTATTTATCAGAGAACTCACTGGCGTGTGGCTTAATACATGTAAATCTAGACCTCTGACATCATGCTGTTTTCCTACTGCCTCCCACACTGGCGAGGGCAGGGCATATCCTATCTGCCAGCCCCAGTGCTATGAGTTGGGTGCAGCTGCTCACATGCATGAGAGGTTTTCATCTGTGAATTTTAACTGTAAAATTGTCAAATCCTGTTTTTTATTTTATAAATCAAAAGGGTTAAAACATGCTCAACTTTTTCTTTTTCCAATTATATAAAGGCCTTAAAAAGCTACATTAGGGGTAGCTAAATTATATATTTAACTAAAAATTAAGAGAACTTCATTTTCAGACTTTTTTTTTTCTAAAAAGAAATTCAATTAACGGGAGGCAGCGGGGTAGCATTAACACATGACAACTGAGGGAGGACAGCTGTTCAAGGAGTCATAACAGACAAGTTGTTTTTACAGCGTTCTTCAAGTTATGTCCATCAGAATGCGTTAACATTTCATGTGTCAGTGCCAGACAGCTGAATCTATCAGGTATTGTAAAGATACACAGTATGTTCATAACGTTGAAATCATGTAAAACACATGCATAAATGTGCAAAACCACAGGCACAGTACACCATATGCACTCTGATACCTTAATTTTTTATAAATAATAAAAGTAAATATTGAAGCTCCTTAAAGTTGGTCTTAATTTTTTTATAAATTAAACTTGGTGTTAGAACAGTTTATTAAATCTAATGGCCAAAAAATGAGGTATAATGTATTTTATAATATTTCTTATGGGTTTGCAGTTATTTGAATACATTTCCAATGCTTATCTTGTGTTTAAGTCCTGTGTATGTCTAACTATTTTACTTTTATTTTTTTGTCTAGTATCTCTGGTTCCATAAAATAGATAGAAAGAGATAATATTACAAAGCCTATAGTTAATCTAATAGCAAAGCGTGTATGTGTGTACACATACGTGTGTGTGTGTATGCATGTACACACACGCACATGCATGTGTGTGTGAGTTCTTCGTCCCTTGGTTTACTGCGATAAAAGATCTACTAGTTAATCTTGTCTGTCATTTGTAACTGTTTTTCTTTTATCTGATAAAAACGTTAGAAAGCCTTATGAAAAAAATACAAATAATATGTTTTAAAATATTTTGCATGCAGTTTCTGCAGGGTCTAGAGTCTAACATCCATGCATGGATAGCCATGTTCGTGACTTCTCACATCATTACATATAGTTTCACATATACATATACAGGCACTTGCATCCAGTCTTAGCTCAGTAACAGAATTGAAAAGCTCAGAAAGATGAGGGCAGCTTCCAAAGGTTCTGCAGAGTGGCCTTTTATTAATTTCAGAATCTGTTTTATCAGCAGGTCTTGCCTCTACCTCTGAAGTTCCTCAGACAGGGGTCAGTAAACTCTGGCCATTGAGCCTGTTCTTGTAAATATTTTTTTGGTACAGTTCTGTAGCTGGGTCAGTCAAGGTGCTACCATGTCACCTACTATTTTTGTCTGGATTATACTGTGCTTCTTGAGAACAGATGAACTCAAGTAATCTCTAGACTAGAACATGTCCTCAAACATGAAAAAGAAAAAGAAAAGAAAATGTAAAAGAAGATGCAAGGATGAGGTTGTGACTGAAAGTAACTATGTTACACTCTTCTCACTGAAACAACTGAAGAACAAGGGACAATGTCCTAAAGAAACATTAGAGCTGCAGAGTGTACTAGGGATTACTTCCTGATCCTCTTTCCAATTATAAGCAGTCTGTCATCATGGGATTTCCTATTCCTTCTTAATACTTTTACCTGAATCCAAGAATTACATATTCTTTACCTTTGAAGAGGCCAGCCCTGCCCTTAGACAAACTCAAACCTCCCATGTGATGCCCATTACCCTAATGATTTGGCCAGAAGCTGGATAACATGCCTTTGCTGTCTAATCTTCCTGCAGGCACTCAAAAGCCCTTCAGTTGATGGCTGTGTCCCATGCAGTATGCTACTTGCATTTAAAATTAACTGCGGTTTTTGTGTCATGTTTTCTTCTCTGTTCTTTCAATAAGCCAGGATTTGTGTCTTCTTCCTCTACATGTAGGATGTAAAGTAAGAAGCCTACATGTAAGGAGGTGAGTGAGAGAACATCCCCCCAAACCTCTCGAATGGAATTTCTTTTTGAAGAATAAGAAAGTACTAAATAAACTAGACTTGAGTCTGAACATATAAACCAAAGAAAGGAAGACAGCACTCTCCCTGACAGAATTTCCAACTGCTCTCCTGACCCGCTAGATCCATCAGTTGGGTATGATGGGAGCTTTGCTCTTATAAAGTACTAGCTGCTTGCTGGCATACAAAGGTGCTGGTTTAATTTCATCTAGAACCCCCACTTGTGTGAGAAGAGCTTGAGCAGCTGTACAGTTTTTTGACTCTTTGGCCATACAGTGATTAATCATGAAATGCCAGTCCTGCAGTTAGTGTAGTATATGTGCATTTTAGCCACATACACCAGGGGTAGTGAAGAATAGAGTGCCAGCTCTTAACAAACGTGTACAGGATATAAAGGAGCTATAATAATTCCATTTGGTTTCATGTGTGGACTTACCTAACACATGCTAGCAATGATTCCTTAAGCTAGCTGCCTCAAAACTCAGCTTCCAGCATCAATTTGTGTTAACTTATAACTGTAACTTGGCTGATCTGGTCTAGGCTTGCCCTAGCTGATTCCAAGTCAGAGGCATCAGAATGTATGATTTACAAGAAGACGAGTAGTATGGGAGCAGAAGATGGAAATAGACCAAAATAAATAAATAAATAAATGAAACCTTTGAGGGTCTCTGTAGAGATACTAGAATTGCCATGTAATGAGACAATGACATTTATACACTGCATATATATTGCTTAGTTACTTGACTTTTAAAAATTCTATTTTAAAGCTGGGCAGTGGTGATACACGCATTTAATTCCAGCACTTGGAAGGTAGAGGCAGGCAGAACTCTGTGAGTTCGTGACCAGCCTGATCTACAGAGTGAGTTTCAAGACTACATGGAGAAACCCTGTCTTGAAAGATGAAAACAAACAAAAAAATGTATTTCAGATGCATTGATACAGTTACGGCTCATACTTTGAGACAAACTGAACTTGCAGAAGAAACGATTTTCCTATAATTTGCAGCAGCAGAAAAGTGAGTGGAGATTTAAAAGAAATGAAAACAGATTTTCAATGAGTTGAAATCCTGTAAGGATAGGGGTTTAGGAGGCTGTTCTATTTCTGGTGTCCTGGTTGAGCTATAGTGGCCATGTAATGAACTATACTAGACACCAGGCAGCAGTTTGTCTACTTACTCTTAACTATAGTCAATCCAGACTTTCTAAAAATATTTGTCCATTTACACAATAGCATGGAATTTGAGTCCTACCCTGGAAATAAAAATAAGATACATTTGTAAGTCCAAGAAGATATTTAGAAGACAGGATCTCATTGCTATAATTTTATTTTTCTACATTATATACTTCAAAGGTAGAACTTGGGCTGCATTTGAATTTTTTTATTGTATTTATTTGTGTGGCATGTGCACTCACATACACAGAGGTCAAAGGGCAATTTGTGGGAGTTAATTCTCATCCACCTGTGGTTTCTGGAGATTGAATCCAGGTCATCAGGCTTAGAGGCAAGCTTGTTTACACCCTGAGCCATGTCACCAGTCCCCTTGTACAACCTGTTTTTAAAACAAATCATTTGCCCATTTATCATCAATTTCCATTCCTACCCTGTCCCTAACAAGCCATGGCCTGCTTTTCACTACCCTTTTGAGTTTTCCACCAGTTCTCAGAGTGGAATGACAAAATTCGAACTCTTCATTCTTCCTTAGTGCAATATTCTTGAGTTTAATGCACACTGTAGGCTGGCTCTGTGGTGCACGTCATAGCTGATTAATACACTTTGGACACTACTACATGGTATACTTCATTCTGTTCATCTGCTCACCCATTGATGGGTGTTTGTATTTACTTTGGGATGAATAATCCGGGAATCCAGCCAATGGGAGAGAAGAGGGATTCTGCAGGCAGGGGATGTCGAGATCATGAAGGGAAGACTGCAGAGATGACTGGCCACACTGGTGGAGACCCATAAACTGTGGACTGGTGGCTGTGGAGCCCCCATGGAACTGGACTAGGCCCTCTGGATACAGGAGACAGTTGTTTAGCCTGAACTGTTTGGGGGACACCCGGGCGGGGGATCAGGATCCATCCCTGGTGCATGGGCAAGCTTTTGGGAGCCCGGTTCCTGCCTTGTGGCACCTTGGGCAGCCTTGGCGAGACTGGGAGGCGCTTGGACCTGCCTTGACTTGGTGTGTGGGGCTCTGCTGACTTCCCGTGGGAGACCTTGATTTGGAGAATGTGGGAATGGCGGATGGCTTGGGAGGGAGGGCTGGGGAGGGGAGGGAGGAGGTGGGATCTGTGGGTGATATGTAGGGTGAGTGGAAAATTTCTTAATAAAAAACGTAGAACAACTTAAAAAAAAACCTTTTTACTCATTTTATGCACCAAAGATCTCCCTCTTCCTTCTTCCTGCCCCTTCAGCCTCCCCTTCCCAACTCACTCCCCCCACCAAGAAGTCAAGGCCTCTCCTGGGGAGGCACATCCAGTAGAGGCAAGTCGAAGCCCTTCTCCCTACCTCAAGGCCACTCAAGGTGTCCCATCATAGGTAGTGGGCCCCAAAAAGCCTGCTCATTCACCAGGGATAGATTCTGATCCTACTGCCAGGGGGCCCCCCCAAGCAGATCAAGCTACGCAATTGTCTCCCATGCAGAAGGCCTAGTCCAGTCCCATTCAGGCTCCACAGCCATTGATCCAACTTTTATGAGTTCCCACTAGTTTGGTTTGGTTTCCCCATCATGATCCTGATGCACTTGCTCATAGAATCTCTCTTCTGTCTTTGACTGGACTAGAGCTCTGCCTAGTGTTTGTCTGTGGATTACTGCATCTGCTTCCATCAGTCATTGGAGAAAACCTCTGTGATGACAGTTAGGGTATTCACCAGTCTGATCACTGGGGTAAGCCAGTTCAGTTCAGGCACCCTCTCCACTATTTCTAGTAGTCCAAGCTGGGGTCACCCTTGGGGACTCCTGGCAACTTCCCTAGCACCGGGTTTCTCTATCTCCATGGTATCTCTGTCTATCATTGCTTTCCCACTCCATCCCTGTTCCAGCTTGACCATCCGATTCCCTTATGTTCTCATCCCCTAGCCCCTACCATCCATTGTCCACCCCTCATCCCCAGTTTACTCATGGAGATCTCATCTATTTCCCCTTCCCAGGGCAATCCATGCATCCCTCTGGGTCTTCCTTGTTAGCTAGCTTCTCTAGAGTTGTGGGTTTTCTGGTTATCCTTTGCTTTACATCTAGTATCCACTTGTGAGTGGGTACATACCATGTTTGTCCTGAGTCTGGGTTACCTCACTCAGGATGATATTTTCTAGTTCTATCCATTTGCCTGCAAATTTCATGATGTCATTGTTTTTCTGTGCTGAGTCAGTACTTCATTGTGTATATGTACCACATTTTCTTAATCCATTCTTCAGTTGAGGGACATCTAGGTTGTTTCCAGTTTCTGGCTATTACAAATAATGCTGCTATGAACATAGTTGAGCATGTGTCCCTGTGGTATAATTGAGCATTCCTTGGGTATATGCCCAAGAGTGGTATAGCTGGGTCTTGAAGAAGATTGATTCCCAATTTTCTGAGAAACAGCCATACTGATTTTCAAAGTGGCTGTACCAGTTTGCACTCCCACCAACAATGTAGGAGTGTTCCCCTTGCTCCACATCATCTCCAACATAAGCTGTCTGCAGTGCGTTTGATCTTAGCCATTCTGACAGGTGTAAGATGATTTCTCAGTCATTTTGATTTGCATCTCCCTGGTGACTAAGGATGCTGAGCAATTCCTTAAATGTCTTTCAGTCATTTGAAATTCTTACTTTGAGAAATCTCTGTATAGCTCTATAGCCCATTTTTTAGTTGGATTGTTCATTATTTTGATGTCTAGTTTCTTGAGTTCTTTATATATTTTGCAGATCAGCCCTATGTCAGATATGGGGTTGGTGAAGATCTTTTCCCATTCTGTAGGCTATCATTTTGTCTTATTTACTGTGTTCTTTGCCTTACAGAAGCTTCTCAGTTTTAGGAGGTACCCATATATTAATTGTAACTTTCAGTGTCTGTGCTATTGGTGTTATATTTAGGAAGTGGTCTCCTGTGCCAATGTATTCAAGACTACTTCCTACTTCCTGTTCTATCATGTTCAGTGTAACTGATTTTGTATTGAGGTCATTAATCCACTTGGACTTGAGTTTTGTGCATGGTGATAGATATGGATCTATTTGCAACATCTTCTACATGTTGATGTCCAGTTATGCCAGCACCATTTGTTGAAGATGCTTTCTTTTTTCCATGGTACAGTTTTGGCTTCTTTGTCAAAAATCAGGTATTCATAGGTGTGTGGATTAATGTCAGGGTCTTCAATTCGATTCCATTGGTCCAAATCTAACTTTAAGCCATGGTGGTCCAATAGAATACAGGAGGTTATTCCAATTTTTTTGTATCTGTTGAGATTTGATTTGTGACTGAGTATGTGGTCGATTTTAGAGAAGGTTCCCTCTGTTTGTGTCTTCTTCATTGTTTCTATTTCACTTTTCAGGTCTTGAACTGTTTCCTTCATATGTTTGATTGCTTTTACATGGTTTTCTTGGCTTTTTTAAAAGGGATTTATTGATTTCTTCCAATTTTTTGTTTGTCTTCAAGGGAATTTTTTTATTTCCTCCTTAAAGGCCTCTAGCATTTTCATGCAGTTACTTTTAAGGTCACTTTCTGCTTCTTCTACATTGTGATGTTCAGGTCTTGCTATTGTAGGAGGGCTAGGTTCTGGTGATGCCATATTGCTCTTTATGTTGTTGTATGTATTTTTGCACTGATGTCTACCCATCTCTTCCTCCAATAGGTGCAAGAGATGCCTGTGTCTGAGTGAGCTACTATTGGTCTACTCTGTGCTTGCTGTGTCTGTGTCTCAGGGGGCCCCTCTGGGTCCAGTCTTAGCTCTTGGTCTAATTGGAGCTAGCAGATTCTGTATCTCAGGGAGCTGCTCTTGGTCCAATCCAAGCTAGCTGACTCTGTGACTCGGGGAGCCTCTCTTGGTCTTATCAGGGCTCTTGGTCTAGTCAGAGCTGGCAGATTCTGTGTCTCAGGAAGTCACTGGTGTTGCAGGGCAGTGGGTATTGGGGTAGGGTGTGAGTCTTGTAGATTGCTGGGTCCAATGGGGGATTTGGTGGGGGAGCCTGCCCACAGGAATCTTCCCTGCTGGCCAGCAACTGGGGCAGAGATGGGTGGGGGTTCCTGGGGACTGGCTGTGTCCCAGGGCCTGGGTCCTAGAGGCAGGACTCTGAGTAGGAGAAGAGTCACTCACCTCTTGGTCCAATGAGAGCTGGCAGATTCCATGTCTCAAGAAGTTACTGGGGTCACAGGCGGATGGGTATTGGGGTAGGGCTTAGGTCTTGTAGATTGCAGGGTCCGATGGGGGGGGGGGGGTTGGTGGGAGAGCCTGCCTGCAGGACTTTTCCCTGCTGGCCTGCAACTGGGACAGAGTTGGTTGAGGGTTCCCGGAAACTGGCTGTGTTCCAGGGTCTAGGTCCTAGAGACAGGACTCTGGGTCAGAGACCAAAATTGATGTTTATTGGACTTTTTTTTTAATGTAAGAACCCTTCAAATTGTTTTCTAACATGACGATACTAATTTAATGTATTGTTCATAAAGTAAGGGTCGTGAGTTTTGGGGGGATTTTTTTTGTTGTGGTGGTGGTGGTTTTGTTTTTCATCTTTCTCTGTTACTTTTAAACTGGGTAGTGGTTGTGCTATCTCTTTGTGGTTTTAATCTGCATTTCCACAGTAAATAAAATGCTTATTAGACATATGTCGCTTCTTTGGTAAAGCCTTTTTCTTTTTTTTCTTTTTTCTTTTTTCTTTTTTTTTCTTTTTTTTTTATTTTATTTTACAATACTATTCAGTTCTACATAACAGCCACAGATTCCCTTGTTCTCTCCCTTCCTGCCCCCCTCCCCTTCCCACCAGCCCACCCCCCATTCCCACCTCCTCCAGATCAAGGTCTCCCCCGAGGACTGGGATCGATCTGATAGACTCAGTCCAGGCAGGTCCAGTTCCCTCCTCCCAGATTGAGCCAAGTGTCCCTGCATAAGTCCCAGGTTTCAAACAGCTAACTCATGCAATGAGCCCAGGACCTGGTACCACTGCCTAGATGCCTCCCAAACAGATCAAGCCAGTCGACTGTCTCACCTATTCAGAGGGCCTGATCCATTTGGGGGCCCCTCAGCCTTTGGTCCATAGTTCATGTGTTTCCATTCATTTGGTTATTTGTCCCTGTGCTTTATCCAACCTTGGTTTCAACAATTCTCCCTCATATAAACCTTCCTCTTTCTCACTAGACTCCCAGCACTCCACCTGGGGCCTAGCATCCAGATTCCTCAGTCCTTGGATGAGGTTTCTGGCACAACTATTAGGGTCCAGTCATCCTTGTTCCACATCTGGCATCCTCCTATGAGTGAGTACATACCATATTTGTCTTTCTGAGTCTGGGTTACCTCACTCAGGATGATTTTTTTCTAGATCCATCCATTTGCCTGCAAACCTCATGATGTCATTGTTTTTCTCTGCTGAGTAGTATTCCATTGTGTATATGTGCCACAATTTATTTACCCATTCTTCAGTTGAAGGGCATCTAGGTTGTTTCCAGGTTTTGGCTAGGTGAAGCCTTTTTCAAAGTTTGTCCACTCTTTTTCATTTGGACTGTGTTATTATTTTAGTTCTTTATGTATTTTTATATTAGCCTTGTATTATGTTGGTGTAAATTTTGTAAATTTTCTGCTAGTAAATTTTAAAAAGCAAAGTTTTTTGTGGTTGGTATGATCCAGTTGCACAATTTTTATTTAATTTTTTTAGGCAGGATCTCACTATGTAATCCTGACTGACCTGGAACTCATTATGTAGACCAGGCTAGCTAGAGATTCCCCCTACCTCTGCCTGCTAAGTGCTAATATTAAAGTAGTGAGTTGCCACACCTGCCACAGAGTAGTTTTAAATTGAAGTATTTTAGATATGATTTCTGAGACATCTTTGTTGATCCAAGGTTACAAAGATTTTGCCCTGTTTTTGTTTTATAATTTTTATTGTGAAATTAGATAAGAGTCAAGGGTATGTTATATGGCTGTGTACAGGTTTTTTATTCTTGAGTCTATGACTTAAAAAACTACTTTCGCCGGGTGATGGTGGCGCACGCCTTTAATCCCAGCACTCGGGAGGCAGAGGCAGGCAGATCTCTGTGAGTTCGAGGCCAGCCTGGTCTCCAAAGCGAATTCCAGGAAAGACACAAAGCTACACAGAGAAACCCTGTCTCAAAAAAAAAAAAAACCCAAAAACAAAAAACAACAACAAAAAAGACTGCTTTCCCATTGAATGACCATGGCACCTTTGTCGGAATTGGTTGACAGTGTGTGGGAGTGTCTTTCTGAACTGTATGTTGTTCTGTTGACCCCCACCACCATCATGGCCATCATGTCTTTGTCATACTCAGTTACTGAAATTAATACTGAGAAATGAATGGTTTCCAGATTGAGTTCTCCCACCCATACTCAACAGGGAATAACAGCAAATAAAATAATACTGTAGAGTTCCCAGACAAGTACCATGTTTTTGACATACATTGTACAGTTACCAAAAACACTCTGTCCTTTCCTACACTGTTTCTCCTGTAAGACTTGATCCTGTAATTTCTGTATCCTAAAGCAGAGTACTACAGAAAAGTTCTTTTTTTTTTTTTTTTTAGGAAAGTATAGCTAATGTGTTTGTCAATATTAGTTGTTTTTATTTATTTAGTGAAAGGATACATAATTTCATATGTGTGTGTAACAATGGTTGTCAGAATTTTGTTTTTTCTTTCTCAAAAGAAAAACTTAACTCTAATGTATGGGGGGAGTATGCATGTTTATTTATGTTCACATTTGTGTGGAAGCCGGAGGTGAATACTGGGTATCTTCTTCAATCACTGTCTACTCTTGAGATGAGGTCTCTGAACTTGAAGCTCGCCAATTCAGATAAGACTGGCTATCCAGCAAGACTAGGGATCCTCCTGTCTCTACCTTCCCAGCACCAGGATTGCAAGAGTATACTGCTGTGCCCAGTTTTTTATATGGTTCTGAAGGATTGAATCCAGGCCTTCATACTTATGTGGCAAGCACATTATTGACTGATCCCCCGCCCAGCCCTGTGATACTTATTTTTGATTTTTATGATGTTTTATGAGAACAAGTAATTCCATTCTTTTCTAATGTTACAAGAACTTTAATCAGAAATTTGTGGAGAGAGAAAAAACAGGCAATGTAGAAGTCTAATGGGAAATTGTCACATGTAATTGAGATAAAGTACTTATAAATTCTCTAGAGAAGTTTTTGTTAAGATACATATGTGTCTGAGTGTGTTAGTAACATGTATGTGTTAGTGTGTCCAGAAGAGGGCATCAGATCCCTGAGAGCTGTAAAGAGTTGTTTGCTGAACACTAACTTGTTATATGGGTGCTGAGATCTGCAATCCAGTCCTCGTGATTGCATAGCAAGTACTCTTAACTGCCAAGCCATATCTCTAACACCTCGAAAGAGGTTCTTAAGACATCTATTTCCTCATTCTAGCAGTTTCCATGTTGTGCACCCTTAGTCATTGTTACCCTCCCCCTGCCACAGTCCATATTAATGTCCTAATCACAGTATGCCAATCACCATGGCACACACCTGTAATCTGGAGGCTGAGGCAGGTGCATATCTGTTTCAAAGCTGCCCTGGGCTACAAAGACCTTGTCAAGTTCTGTGTTAATAATTATGTCAAAAGCATATTGGCATATGTAAAATCCAGACAGTTACAGCAGAAACAAGGAAGAACCCACTTGTTCATTACATTCTTTATGTAAAATGTGTTAAGCACTTAACTAAGTAAGATTCTTGGGAAGTTTGCAAGTCAGCTTTCATGTTTCTGTGTTCTCTGTAGATACTTAGACTGACCATGTAATCTTATCATCCTGGAAAGTTGTGGTATTGAGTTACACTTGAATTCTAGCTATACCAGTAAGGAACACTGTACCTTCTAATAGCTCATAAGACACCAATACTTTGAAAGGCTCTTTACATATCAGTCCCATTTTAGTATACCTTTAAAAAGTTTGACTGATGACTCTGAATGTTCAGCCACGAGAGTGGTATCAAAAACTTGCTTGAACTTATCTAAAAAGTCATAATCAGTGCTGAATCTGAATTTGTTTGCCCAAAGCACCACAGTGCCTGGCTGGGAAAGGTACACCATGGTAGCGAGTAGCTTATCCAGAAAGTAGTGGTGGTAGACCACATCAGAGGCTAGGACATAATCGTAATAAAAGTTTGACTTAGGGAATTTCTGGTCCAAGTCTTCCCCCCATATCAGTTCTTTCACTTCAGGTAGATGAGCTGTGCATTCCAGTGTGTTTTTTAAAAGATTGTATTGAAGATTTCCTAGAACATCAGGCAGATCTGTTGCCGTGACTTGAGCTCCTAAAAGAAAGAGAAATGGTAATGCTTCATGGAGACATGTAAGTAGCCACAATTTCCTTTATTAGAAGATGGTTAACATCTGCATCTCTAAACCCTGCCTTTGTTGGTATAGGCTGAGCAAACTGATGTTATTTAAACTGTACAGTTTCCTCTTTGTATACCACATTAGATGTCACTAGCATCCCAACTGGAACCTCCATCCCCATTCATGAATGTTAAAGGGATTCAGTTTCATACCTTTGGACTTTCAACTTCCTTGCATAAAAATTAAATGAATTGATGTAGTTGACTAGCTCCTCCAAGACTGTTATCTCTGAATAATTAATGATTCCTGCCATGTGACATTTGGGAGTGATTCAATGAAATTGTGGCCAAGCTATGCATACCCTGTCAGTAGTAAGAAATCAGTATTGTCACAGGAGATCTTGAAATGAGAAGAAGAAACAAACCTAAAAGGCTGGACACAATGGAAACAAGGCCTGGGCCAGCACCAATTTCAAGTATTTTAGCATCTTGAAGATTTAATTCCTCTGTATGCTCTTCCAAATATTGGCACAAAGCTGTAGCCTAAAAAACATTAACAACAATTTCCATTTTGGAATTGGATCATTAGACGCCAGGAGCAGACCACTGTAAGCTTGTAGTTGAACATTAAGGTGCAACCCTAAATATTTTCAGCTTGTAAGTGTTTTGTAAGAACCAAAATAGCCAGATACTGAGGCTCAGACCTGTAAGCACAGCACTGAGAAACTTGAGCCAGCCTAAGCTACCCTATGATTCTGTCTCTTTCCCCCATCCAAAAAAAAGAAAGAAAGAAAGAAAGAAAGAAAGAAAGAAAGAAAGAAAGAAAGAAAGAAAGAAAGAAAGAAAGAAAGAAAGAAAGAAAAATTAAATGTCATACCCATCTCTGCTATGAATGTTATAATTCTACCTACAGAACTGGAGAAACAGATTAGTCTCGTCTGAGTCAGACCTGACTGATCTCAAAGCGGAAAGAAGGAAAAAGAGATTAGTTCCACTCTTAGAATAAATGGGGAATGTGCACTGAAAAATAGCAATTCCTACCAGCTTTGTCATATTGAGTCTTTAAATGCTTCAAGTAAGTTACAAACACCTTTCTCCCAGTTCTTTCATCAAAATTCAGATTAACTAAGATTGTTACATTGGACAAGTGGCACCGTCCCTCCCCTTCCTCTTGGCTGATAAATACTGTCAGAATAGTACTTCTCAAAGTGTTCAGAGTAGCTTGTTAAAGATGCAGATCTTTAGCTTCTGTAGGTCTGGGTCTGCATGTTTAGATCAACCCTAATGATGCCAGTCTGGATTACAATATGAGTTAGCAAATTAGTTTTTGTGCATGACAGCAAATGTCCTTTTCATTGTTTATTCATTCTTTGTTTCTACTCCCCAAACTTTTCTATAATGAGATAATACCTCATTGATTCACCAAAAATAAGTGTTATTTGCATCAGCTGGGCATGGTGGCACACACCTTTATTCCCAGCACTCAGGAGGCAGAGGCAGGAGGATCCATGTCAGCTTGAGGCCAGCCTGGCCTATGTAGTGAGCCCCAGGACAGGTAGGACCATCTCTCTCTCTCTCTCTCTCTCTCTCTCTCTCTCTCTCTCTCTCTCTCTCTCTCTCTCTCTCTCCCTCCCTCCCTCCCTCCCTCCCTCCCTCCCTCCCTCCCTCCCTCCCTCTCTCTCTCTCTCTCTCTCTCTCTCTCTCTCTCTCTCTCTCTCTCTCTCTCTCGTGTGTGTGTGTGTGTGTGTGTGTGTGTGTGTGTGTGTGTGTGTGTGAGAGAGAGAGAGAGAGAGAGAGAGAGAGAGGAGAGAGAGAAAGAAATACTGGCTAGCAATGCCCTGGGAAAGACTAAAAAGGTAAGTATGTGCAAGAGACTAACAAATCCATATATACTAGGCCAGGATTGCAGTGTGGACATGGAGATGAAAAGCAGTTGAGCTCTATAGTTTGCACTCTACTTCCTACTCAGAAATGATTGGCCAGAGAATTCCTGGACACCGGCTTTCAGCATTGCAGGCCATAAGGTGAATAGCGCAGTAACCCTATTCACCCCATTGCATCCTGTGTTGAACAGATACCTGCAAGGATAATAACAGTTATCTATGCTGTCAAGGTACTCCGGTGGCAGGGCTAAGACAAGTAAACCAGTTACAAAATACTGTGGTTCATGGCATAAGCAAAGCATACAAGTGGAACAGCAGAATAAAGGCTGGGATGTCAGTACAGTCTTCCTCATGCAGGGAGAGACGTGCCAGCTGAGGAAAGATGCAGGTGGCCTGCCGGGTGAGAGTAGTAGATGTCAGACAGCACCAAGGCAAGGAAAGGGGTTTGGGTTGGCAAGAAGTTCTTGTGTGGACCTTCAATATTGAGGACCACCTAGAGTGGCCCAGAACAAAATTCTCTGTACAATCTTGTGAAGATGGCTAAGGCCAGCCTCCCTCTGAGGACACCCTGCCCTCCAATAAGTGTCATCTGAAGTGTCATTTTGACATTTTAAACCCCAAACTCTATCCCTTAAAAACAAAACAAAAAACCTCTAACAGTAACCTCTTTTCATGGACAGGTGCACCATAAATCACACAGGAAGTACCATTTTCCCATTTACAGATCCCAAGAGAGGCCAATTTGGTGCACAACAGACTGAGGTCTTTTCCTAATATTTACCATCAATATAGTTACCTATTTACCTAATATAATAGGAAAGGAACAGGGAGGTGTGGTATTGTCAAACTTAGGGTTGGAGAAAAGACTTTTGCTGGAAGGAAATCATACCCATGTATAAATACTAAAGGAGCCCCCAGACCAGAAGCCCTGGCTCCTCCCACTTACAACCAATCCCCAGGACCACCTGGAGAGTCTTGTGGGACCCTCTTCATGACTGTTCAGTGCTCCACAGAGCCACCATCATGGCTTCCCAGATCAGAGTCCCTGCACTATGTCATCTGTGTTACTAAGACAAATTTTAAGAAATATAGTCACAACCTTCTTCCTTCCCCTAGCCAGTCTTCAATCAAAATCTACATTTCAATAAGATCTCAATATAACTCCAAAGGTCTGAAATTTCTGCTGTGGATCCTTAATTCTGGGCAGGCTTGCTTTGGGAAGACTGGTAATACTGGGACCCAGAGCACCCAGGGTTAAGGTTTACCAAGCCTATGAAGCTTACTGAGCCTTTGTATTCTCAGCTGTGAGGTGTAGGAATAATGTTGCATCAATAACTAAAACTAATGTGGTCCTAGATGTAGTGGCTCATTAATCTTGACAACCATGTCAGCAACTCATTGTTACACCATTAGTTCACATTTGAAATACGGAAACCAAGGAAGAATGGACAAAAACTGCCCATGACCACAAATCTGAAAATAATGGACTTTTTGTCTTTTCAGTACCATCCTCACAAGCATGGGAAGTGAAAGGTAGAGAAATGACTGCTGAATGTTTTCTCTGAAGTAAATGCCATTTATCATGTGAAATAAGCCTGAAGTTAATGAATGGCTGAGAATGAGGGGATCCCAAAGATGCCTATTGCAAATTCTACACTATAAACTTTTTTCATGTAATAGTTGTATCAGTTTTACATCTCATTTCCAATGTGGTCTACTTATATGTCACTTGAAAATATTTCAGTAAATATTGTTTAGGGTTAGGGGTGTGTGTAGCTCAGTGATGGCACACTTGTCTGTCATGATGAGAAGGAAGAGAAAGGATCAGCAAGGAGCAAGAGGAGGAGGGAGGTACAGGAAAGGGAGAGGATTTTGCTTCAAAGCCAGTGCTGCTGGAAGAATTGCTATTATGTCTGCAGAGCCCAAACACAACCCAAGCCCCTGGGAGACCAGGCTGTTACTCATCAATCAGAAAAGCACAGAGCTGAGAAGGCACATGGCCAGTTGTCCTAGACAACACAGATGTATAAAACATTTTTTTTTCTTCAGAAAGCCTAACCACAAATAAATGTAGCTGTTCTCACCCCTGGCCATACCACCGTGCCATAGCTCTCAATGGATTCTTGTATGATGATCTTCTTGCCTGCAAATCGATAATGCTCTTGTGTGTAACTGGCATAGTCTGTAGGAACAAATTTCTGGATACTACGAAGAGATGACTCTATCCTGTCAGACTCTGTGAAGCAGAAAAATCAGATGGACCTTAGTAAGATTAAAAATAGATGAAATTTTCCCTAACGGTAGGGCCACCATCAACATTGACTAGATAAAACACAAAACTGAATTACATGGGGGTGATGGAGACTGGAATTCACATGTGACACTTTATATATGGCAAAATGACAAAGGATGCCCCTGGTCTTTCCTTAGGAGAGAACAGAATACTTGTCCCACTGTCTTTTGCCACCAAAGGAAAGCATTGTTATCTGGTTATATGCAAAGTGGCTTGAATGAGCTCTCTGAACTTGGAGGAGCTAGATAAACACACATCTGCCTATTTTTAGCTCTTGGGGTGAGGTAATATTCCCACATGTTGGCAGGAGCACGTTCTCTTAAATCCACAACTACCCCCCCCAACCCCCGGGCTACCCACAGTTGAACCAGTTCTCTAAGTCTGGGGAGGCTGTTGGCTGAACTCCAGATATTAAATTACAACTGCTTTAAATACTCTTTTAGCCCCATGAGCCATGATAGCAGTTCTCAAATGTCATATAAAATGAGGAAGAGAGCACCTGACAGGGCTGGTATCATGCAGTCACAAATCTTCACAGGTTTTCCAGAGTTTAAGAAAAGCAGTGAGGCAAAAGGAAGGAGGATGAGGATGCTGAGCTCACAACCTACCAGTCCCTGTTGGCCAAAGACGAAAGTGGAACCAACAATGGGGATTCTGTCTTGGAGCAAAAGGGACATGTGCCCCTTGTCTTTGTGTCCTAGGAAATGACTAGGTTTTGACAGGAATAGAATCTGGGCTCTAGGAAATCGATGGGAAAACAATCAGTGAACATTTGATGTCTGTCAGAGCAGCCACTCAAGGTAGAAGAGGAAGGAGGTGAGTTTGGAAAGAGCCCTACTCAGTGACAGCTTCCTTCAGGGCAGGACCTACAGTGACTTCAAGTGATAGTGATTGTTGCATAGACTTTTAAAAATAAACTAGGGCTTTATAGGTTATGTGTCTATATATGTTTTCATTTTATTTCCTCAAAGTTTATTGTATTTTATGATGGTGTCAGTGTAGGATATATTGGGAACAGGTTCTGACCACAGTGAGGGTGATTGAGTCGTTTATAAATTAACCTAGGGGAAGCCTTTGGTTCTTCTGATGACCTCATGGTTTTTAACAAGCAGACAGTTCTGATGTCCAACACTCAAAAGAAAAATGAATGCAATGAAAAAAAAAAAAAGCTGAGCTTCAACTAAGCTGTCAGGACCTGCTCACCAAGAGCCAGCTCAGTCCTGGGGACATCCTCTCCACTGTAGAGCTGCAAGGGGCAAACCTACAGCCTTCACAGTGACCTGACAAATAAGCCCCATCTTTATGAATGATTGATAAAGTCCTAGACTCCTACCCCAGAGCCTTGAGCTGGTGCTGAATCTGGTTCAGACAAATAGCAGGCCAAGGAACACAATGGGGAATGTTGCACTCCCAGTCCCTACAGAGAGGAAGAGACAGGGATTCAAGGGACTTGACAACGATCATGTATAAAAACACACACCATGGGTGGTGTGTGTTCCAGCAACAGAGGAGATGGAAGTAACATGGAAAGCATAGGTCACAGTGAGATGTGTAAAGTAGGTGGGTTTTTTTTTTGTTTTGTTTTTTGGTTTTTCGAGTAGTTTTAAATTTTATTTAAAATTTAAAAGTAGTGAGACTTAAGTAGTTTTTAAATTTCATTATTTCATATATATGGTTATTTTGCTTTCGTGTGTGCAGGTATATCTGTGTACCATGTGGGTACAGGGTATGTATGGTACAGTATCTGCAGAGGCCATAGAAGGCATCAGATCTGGAACTAGAGTTAAGATGGTTATGAGCATATATATATACTATATATATAGTTTTACATAAGACCATTTGAAGTTCTATAAAAAGAAAAATATCTGTATTAAACTTTGAATATTTTCATTTATTATAGTTATAGTAAACATTTTTAGAGACAGTTATATTTTATGAAAACAATATGAAAAAAAATAACACCCTCTTTAGCAGAGGTGAAATATTTTTACCACTTTAAGTTGTTGTTTTAAATGGCTCTCAGGACATCCTTGATTATGTCTATTCTTATTTGCTTCTGAATCCATGCCCAGGTGTATTTCTAAACTTCCACATGGCTCTAAGGAGAAAATACCCCTGACAAGGATCCACCATAGGAGAAATTTGCCAAAAATGCATCTGAGCAAAAAGAAAAAACATCTGAATTGTCTTTTGATGTTTTTAAAGTTTTTGTTTCAAACATAAAATACTCCCAGACCTGTACGAATAATAAAACGTTGTGGAAGTGGTAAATTAACAATGAAAAATAGATGGTAATTGCTTATATGAAGATATTTCTCTGCTACTCTCTATTATAGTTTTAAAACCTAGACTTTAGAAGGAATATAAATTCTTGTGGCTGGGAAATGCTGTAAGGGCTTACCTACTGAATGTCCTGAGAAGCCATCCTCCTGTGGAGTCCCTGGACACAGGGGCTGTTGTGCTGTGTTGAGACACTGGTCCATAGCCAGAACCTGAGGAAAGGGGAAAAAACACTTCAGACTCAGCCTTGCAGGGTTCCAGAAAGCACTGCTTATCACCTTATTGTCTGCTGAGTCAAAAAGAACCTTTGCTTTTCAGCTTGGTTCCTCGGGGTGAATAAGGCAGCCACCCAAGGAACTGGTCTTATGGAATGAGATGAGGCCCCCTATGTTCAAGAAGAAATGCAAACCAGAGCAAGTGGACCTGGGAGCAAATGCTGCTGTTCCCTGTCATGACCCAGTGCTATGCAGCTCATTACTAAGTTCTGGTTTTAATTATTTCAAATAACTTTTGGTACAGAAATTCAGTGAAGAAAGCCTGTCCAATATTGGGTACCATTGGGGACACTCATGGACTGTGGGTTAATGGAACTGTGGATAAGAAACCCAGCTTGAATCAGACTCTGAGGCTGTGTTGGAACACAGCACTCTAGCTAAGAGACTGATCTGATTCCCCTTTTGGCATCTCTTTAATCCCCTCACTCACATACAGGAAGACTGATTTGCAACAAGAGAATTGTTGCACTGATAGGCACAAAAGCACAGGCCTGTTGGACCTGGAGGATCCAGGGCACTTGATGTTTGCTAAGTGGCAAAGCAGACACTGCCATTTGGAGGTTAGTGGGATAAAATAGAAACAGAACCAGCACTAGCAGTGTTTATCTATTCAATAGCTTCAAAATCACAATGCTCCCATTGCTATCCCACCTACCTGGGAGGCTGAGGCAAAGGGATCACAGATTCAAGGCCAATCTTGGCAACATAGAGAGGCTCTACCTCAAAATAAAGAGTTTGAGATGTAGCTGAGTGGTAGAACAGTTGGCTTGCATGCACCAAGCCAGTGTTCAGTCCAGTTAAGGTGGTGATTAGGGGAGAGAATCCAAGATAAAGGTGAAGTTGATCAGTGACAGAGCCAGAAGTATGAGTGGATATCCCGCTGCAGTCCACACTGTGTCCAGGAGGCTGCCTAGTTCCCTGTGGCTTTCCTAAAATGATACCCAGTGCTTAGTGTATCTTAAGTCCACACTGTAATCTTTCTAACAAGCTTTTGTGGTTTTCATTATCTGAATTTACCATCCTGAGTTTATTGTCATGCCCCAGAGCTGCCCCATCTTGCTGTTTCAGCTACCGAGGGCGGTGACCAGGCCCCACTACTGATCTTTCTTACATTCAATCACTCTAGCTCATGAGTGAGGAGTGAATTCCAGAGGTGCTCCAGCCATACAGCATTTATAACTCTACATCTGAAGAGGTTTGTGACCCTGGGGTCTCTATGCAAAAGGATGTCAAACAAATGAGATCACAGGGGTGTGGTGTGGCAGCATGTCCTTGGCATCTATAGTAAAAGGAGTGTCTAAGAAACTAGACTGCAGTGGGTTGGTGTAATGTGGTGTTTTCATCAACTGTAGTGCCAAGTCATCAAGTAATTACCTCAATCCTCAAGTTTAACAAGCTAGCCAAGACTGTTCCACCCTTGTGCCTCACAGGAGTATCTTTCCCCTTGTAGACACTATCTTTGTTTTGAATTTTTCATCTTTGCAATGACTTCAGGAAGTTAATGGTTTCACCTTTAAAAAGTAGCAGACTGCTTATTGTGTGGTTCAAAAGGGTCTTTGGTGTAGTGAGAAGTCTGTATTAGAATGTTGGCCCTGTTGTGCACAAGTATTTTGAAAATGCAGTTAATTGTGACATCTACCACATGGCGTTGGAGCCATAATCCAGCAAAGCCCTTCACACATGCAGTTCCCACTGCTATTACCACCTCCAGGGTGATAGAGTGGACATTCAATATTACTACTCCCAGCGCTATGGAGTGGACACACTGTATAACCACCTCCAGGGCTATGGAATGAGAATACAGTATGCCCCTGTAACAAAGTGCCTGTCTACCACCATGGGATGCCACACATGTAATCTAAGACACTTCTTTATTGCACACTCAGGGGAGGGAGAACATGTTTCAGATAAGTACCTGGTGACAGTTCTTCCGAAATTAAGAGACCCTTCCCGCCACTGTTGATATGAAAAATTCATTTTCCCCAAAAACAGCTATGAATTAATAAAACAAAACAAGCTTGTACAACTACTATTATTTACTTAGAGTCTGATATTAGTATATATTATTAAAGAATTTTATCTTTCTTAAAGAAATCCCTGGTTAGTGCCTTCAAAACCCTCAAAAACCTTTTCAAACTATCAGTTTAAACATGCCTTTACCTTATGTAGCAGAGATCTCAGTTTGTGTGGCCTCCAGTCTTCAGTGTTTTTTATATAGGACTGCACTTGAAATGGTGAGCTCTTTATGACCAAAAGCCAACCAGTGGGAGTTCAAGTTATTTATGGTATCATTACCTAGAATACTCACAGACACATTGCTAGACACCCCACTCCTGCCCCATCGAGCACACATAGAAGAACCCTTGCAACATGAAATGGAATGTCTCTCAAAGATCGATAATGTCTAAACAGAGACTAGCTCTGTGGTGTCCTGTTGCTGAGGGCAGGGTGAAATGGAGACTTCTGTTGCAGTTCTGGAAAGAAATGGGAGGTCAGTGGAGGAGGGAATGAAGGGGAGCAAAGTGAAGCATATTTGTAGGAAAATTCCATAATGAAACTCAGTACTTTGTAGCTAACCTAAAAGAAATTTAATTAAAAATAAAGAAGTGTAGCTTGGGGGTTGGGGTTTTACACAGTTCTGCAAACACTCCTTGTGGTTAAAGAGGCACTCCTGCTGCAATACACTCCTCAGCATAGGGCTGCCCAAGATGCTGAGCCTAGCAGCCAAGAACAACAGGAGCCACTGCCCAGAAGAAAGGAAAGTGTTTTCCAGGAAGAAAGAACATCTACCCAAAAGAAGGGATGACAGTTAAAGGTTTAAGCCCGTATACAAGGTGTTTGGGGTGAGGACAGAAAGAATAGAACTTTAGAAAGACTCCTCCTGGAAAAATCTATGGAGTGGAGAGGGAATTCCTGCTCAGAGAGGAAGCTCAGTAACTCTTAAAATAGAATCCATGTCATGAAAAGTAAAGCTGAAAGCAGATTGGACTTAATGAATTATCCAAAGTAAACAGTGATTTAACATGGGTGCACAGAAAAACCAATGCTTTCTTTTCTATCCAACCTCTGTACTCACTACTCTGCCACCATAATCACTATTGTACTTTGTTACATTCTCTGGACTTGGGATCCTTCACTGGATTGCTGGGGTCCCATGTATGCTGGATCTTCTTTCTCATGATTTGAGAGTGAGTGTGCTATGTTTTCCTATCTCTATCAGTTGGATGTTCTCTTCCTCCCAGTGAGTCCAATTCTCTGACTGCACCATTGTTTCTTACACTTATTTCTACCAGTTTCCTTCATCTCTATGAAAACAATATCAACATGATCATCACAATTTGGTTTAAAATATATAGGAAACTTTGGAAAAATAGATCACATGGTATCACACACCTGTAATCTAGTTGAATGAAAGAGGATCAAAAGTCAGAGGCTAACTTGAGCAATTAAGGACATTTTATTTCAAAATAAAAATAAAGGGTTAGAGGTGTTGGTCAGCAGTAGAGCACTTGCCTAGTTTATAAATTTTAAAACTATAGTGCATATAATAAAATATAGCCATTCTAAAAACTTCAACAGAGAATGAGGAAAATTAAATGTTAATCAATGCTAGCAAGCATTTTGCTTCTATATTATCATCTTCTATACTTTTTTGTTTAAGCTTTTGAAACTACATGAAAGAGTAGGGGTTTGTTTTTTCTTTTTCTTTTTAATTGTAGAAAAGGGGTCTGAATGGGAGCACATCTGTTATCTCAGGGTTTGTTTGTAATAGTTTTTTCTAAAGCCACTGTAGCTGTTTTAAGAAGTAAATCACAACTGTTTCCTGGATCTTGACTGACTTAGATCAGAGGCTCCTAAACACAGGACCAAAGGAAACTATGTCAGAAATCTCTAGAAGCTTTAAAATCCCTGGCAACTCTGCTCAGAGGCTTGAAAAGAAGCCCAGAGGTTTGAATTCTCAGATCAAGAATCATCCACTGACCTCCTGGCAGATGCAGTTGCTGTTTTTGATCTTGAACCTTGGTGTGCCAGGGGTCCATGGGGTCTCAGAAAGATAAGAGGGACACCTGTGGTTTCAAGTGCCATCCCATGAAGGATTTAGGACTCTTCAGGGTGCACTGATGAGGTAAGGTCACAGAGTCAGTTTTGGGCTCAATAGGAAAGAACTTTCTAACAAGCACTGCTCAAAAGAGCTGTTCCTAGGAAGCCCAACAAAATGGAAAGTGGACCAGATCTGGAGTCAGAAGACACTGAGGGTGACAGGCTTAGACAGGGTTGACTCTCTCCCTCAGAACAAATGTCTGATTTTCACTGATTTTTCTGACTGAACATGACTGTCACCCTTGGTACTCATAAAACTCCATCTTCCAGTCCCACAGAGGATGTTGAACAATTTGCAGGGGCATGTTTGGTTATCACACCAGTGGACAGGTATAGACAGATTTTCCTTTGGGCTGCTAACTCACAAAACATGACATAGAGACTTATTATTAGTTATGAAATCTTGGCCGATAGCTTGGGCTTGTTCCTGACTAGCTCTTATAACTTAAATTAGCCCATTTCTATTAATTTGCTTTTTGCCTCATGGCTTTATTACCATTACTCTGTACTGCCCCTATAGCTTTCCTGCTTCCTCTGTCTCTGCCTGAAGACTCTGCTCTCTTCTTCGCAGTATTCTCTCTGTCCAGAAATATGCTGCCTAGCTATTGGCCATTTCGCTTTAACAAGTCAGAGTGACACATATTAAAAGTATACAAAAAGATTATTCCATATTTTCCCCTTTTTGTCTAAATAAAAAGGAAAGATTTTAACTCTAACATAGTAAAACTATATACAATAATAATTATCAAGTAAGGATTACATATACAATGTCCAGTCCATTAGTATTTGGTAAATTTAGAGAAAATATTTTATTAGCTATCCTTTCTTGATGAGTCCAAAGTTTTAGTTATCATGACAAAGGGAAACTGTAACTGTAACTATTTAGTCTTCAACTCCATCAAAGACCCGGGAAGGATATAATGTTATCTGAGTAAACAGGAAGTGCAGTGTAAGCCACCTCCAAACCTATAGAAATGACAGATATCTGGCTGCCTGGACAGTCACCCAAGGTTTCTCTATAATATTGGGGCATCCAATCTTTGGCTTACAGGTCTAGAATATCTGACAGACTCTTTTATGAAGCAGGAATTTTGAAGGACTGTCCCAACTTATTTTGGCAAAGTTCAGCAGTCACTTTCCTGTGTGTCCTGCAGAATGTCCGGCAGACTTTTCTATGAAGCAGGAATTTTGAAAGACTGTCCCACCTTGTCTTAGCAAAGTTCAACAGTATTTTTCCTTTGTGTCCTAATTGTACAGTTTGTAAGGCATACTGTCAGCAGTCAAGGCAAGAGAAGTTTCTTATCCAATGGCTAGTTTTGTCATATTGAAAGCAAACTCCATATGGAGTTTCTTTGATGCCCATTATCTTTTCTGAAGTAAATCGGTGCTGCCAAGAGCAGATGTGTCTCATTGTCATGAAAAGCCCTATTTTAACAAAACATTTTAAATGCCATATTCTGTAAATCTTTGAAGTGTTTTAAGGTCATCCATGTATCTAAAATATATCTGTTTGACCTTAAAAACATACTTAACATGACTACAAGTTTGGTTATTATAGGTGATTTAACTACTAACCTGTATTTCTTTATTATCCTCAATAGTTTTTAATAATAACTTTCAAGGACTAGAAATTTACATTAAATTGTTCAATGAGCTGCATAGGTACAATACCTTAAACAGGAGTAGAAACAAACATTTAGTATAACAAAAATAACTTTAAATTTGTATCAATATAGCAAAATCCATACCAATGTAAAATATTTGAGGTTAATTGTTGTCTTTTTATTCTGTATTATATTTCTATATCCCTCTTAAACAATGACAAACATCCATAACCCAGTGAATAATCAAAAACCACCCACCCCATCTCTTGGGGATGTGGGTATTTTATTCTCCAGACTGGTTCCTGCTGTCTGAGGGTGCTGGAATCTTTAAGGGGCCCTGAAAAGTTAGGATAATGGTCAAGTCTTGGCTAGAGTATTCTGTGAGGCTGGACCATCTCAGCCAGAAGCCTTGAAACTATTCTGGATGTAAAACTCTGAGGAAACTGAATCAGAGGCACTCTGAGAGGCTGAATTGCCTGCGTTACTTTTTTCATTGGTGTCTGGCCACCTTTTTCTGAAAACACACAAACTTTCAAAGGTAACACACTTATCTGCATTAACACAAGTATGTGCTACATGTTGTGCACAAGCCAGCCAAAGATGATTTTTTTGTTTTATGTTTGAGCAGATAAAATATATGTTACCTGCCATGTAGTTTTTCTAGGTTTGTTTCTTTATGTCTCTTGCCAGGATTTTCAGGGGGTCTTCCCCAATCAAACCTGATCCTCTTTAACTTTGAATGAATCCACAGCCTTTTGTTTTCCATGGAAACAAACCATAACATTTTCCCCAGAGCAATATATTTTTTGAGTTCCATTTTGAAGTTAAGACATTTCTAAAATATTTGTTGGTTTAATTTAGCAGTTTCCATAATCCATAATGTCTCTCAGCAGCTATCATTTGTTCATCAGCAATGGAAAAATTCAAAGACAAGACATTAATATACAGGATCCAGACTCCCTGGATGTTTCCCATCTCTACATGGCTTATTCTTATTCTTATCACTTTACTCTTCTTTAAACTATGTATGTATGTATGTATGTATTTATTTATTTATTTGTTTGTTTGTTTGTTTGTTTATATGGCTGTCTATACCCTTTTTCTTTTTTAAAAAAACTTACACACATTGTTAAATACATTGTAACCTGTTTAGAGTTTTTTTTTCTGTCTGAACCAGATTTACTGCATATCTGTAACCTTTTCTGTCTGCATGAGCAAAATCTTAGATGGCTGTGCAGCTTAGCTCATGGCAAATGGCGGCTCAAGCCCACAGGCTGTGGTGGGGAGATGCATCTCTGGACTGTGGCCTGCATTAGAGACTGCAGGACTAGGAAGCCACATTTGACTCCATTTTGGGTTTTTTTTTTCATTTTTCTTTATTAAGAAATTTTCTACTCACTCTACATACCACCCACTGATCCCACCTCCTCCCTCCTCCCACCCCCCAGCCCTCCCAAGCCACTGACTCCATTTTTGTGTGTTTAGAACCTTTATTTAAAGCTTTTTCAGGTCTTCTGTTGGAGTACTCCTCCACATTGGGTGCCATTTGTAGATGGATTGGGGTGGGGGGGTTGCTGCCAACTCACAAAAGATGGCACAGAGACTTTATTATTACTTATAAAAGCCTAGCTGATAGCTTAGGCTTGTTTTTAACTAGCTCTTATAACTTAAATTAACCCATTTCTATTAATTTACTTTTTGCCTTGTGGCTTTATTACCTTTACTCTGTACTGCCCATATTGCTTTCCTGCTTCCTTTGTCTCTGGATGGTGACTCTACCTTCTTCTTCTCAGCATTCTCTCTGCCTAGAAAATCCTGCCTAGCTATTGGTCATTTAGCTTTTTATTAAACCAATCAAAGTGACATATATTCACAGTGTACAAAAAGATTACTCCACAAGAGACAGGAATGCTATTAGCATCTAGTGCCTGGCAGCCAGGCTGGAGCTCAAAATCCCACAATGCACAGGGAAGCACACTCAAAATTAAACTTCCTGGCCCTAAATGTCAACAGTGCCTAAATCAAGACGCTCCATACAGGCAATGGATCAATTGTTATGGAGGCAGATGATAGTGACATCCTGGAGAAACGATCTACTGTCTGGGTAAGCTTGGGTAAGTATCCTTCCTTCCCTGCCCCTCAGTGTCTTTGTGTATAAAATAGAGATGGGTTGGCATTTGCAGAGCAGTTAGCATATGAACAGTTGCGAGCTATGTCTTCCAAGTATCCAGCCACCCTGATATTACTGAGTCTGGCATTCTCCAAGAAACAAACACAGAGACAATGTGTGGAAACATTTTACTTGGGAAGGGTAAACAACACAGTGAAGAAGATGAAAAATTAACACCATGGGTGAACTACTACCAATGCAGAAAACAGTACTGAGAGTAGGTTTGTTAGTGTGATAAACCTTACCATGTACCACATAAAGGAACTGCCAACTTCTGTTACCACGTCTAATTAGAGCCTGGCCTCCCAGGGCCACAGTTGCACCAGCTTCTGTGTGCAGTTGCCTTTTGTCGAGGTATTCTATCACATCAACAGAAAAGTACTCTCTTTGCTCAAGATTGTTTTAGCTACCCAGGGTCTTTTCCATTTCCACACAAATTTTAAGATTGTTTTTTCTATTTCTCTGAATAATAGCATTGGGATTTTAACTGATGTTGCTTTGAAAATGTAGATTGTTTTTGGTAGGATGGCAATTTTCACAATATGAATTCTTCTGATCCATGAGCATGGTCACTCCAGTTCTTAAAACAGACTTCTACTTGGGGAAAAATACTTTGTTATAATTTTATTAGTAAAATCTTGTGAGTAATAAAATTGTGAGTAAATCACAATTGGCAATCACCAGCTTACATGCTAGCATAATAGCCAAAAATGTTATGTGACTAAACTGTAAGCCTGAGAATTAATTACAAGTAGGTTGTCATGATTGGAAAACAGGTTTGAAAGAGAAATTCTGACACAGAAAAAAATTTTCAAGGACCAAAAAGATGGCTCAGCAGGCAGAAGTACATCCTGAAGGATGCTGATGATCTGAGTTTGATCCCTAAAGTTCACAGTAGAAGTTCACTCCTGAAAGTTGTCTTCAACACACATGCTGTGACATGCACACTTGTGTGTTCATGCATGCACAGAAATGCTTGGGTACACACACTGTTGTATACATATATATAATAATTTTTAATATTTAAAAGGTTTTCAGAATAAAGGTGAGTTTGATATCAACATTTCTTTAGTCTTACCCTTTAACAAACAGCAGGTTTTTGACTTAATCTTAACCAAGCACATGTATTGTCAAATAGACTTAGCATTCTGTGAACAGCTCTTTCTAGTAACTTGACCTTGAGATTGTGGAAGACACATATTTAATTCCAACTGGTTTTTTGTTAGACCTGTTAACAAAAATTTAAAATAGAAATAACTACATGTATCTACTCTCCAAAATTCATATATAAGTCAACAAGAAAACACAATAATATTCCATTAAAGGCATTTTTGGTGAGCTTGAGAGCACAGACTGCCCACAACTCTGATGGAGACAAACACCTTCAGCATCATCTTTGTTTCCATAATGCCATCCATGGCTTGGAAGCACAGCTTTTTATAAGACTTAAATATAACTGATTGGGCTCTGATTTTAGTCACAGCTCTTGACCATTGTTCAGAAACATTTTTTTTCCAACAGATTTCTATTAGGAAAAAATGTGTTTACCTGGTGGAACTATTCAGGAATGTTCCATGGTGTGACATGCCTTCCATTCTTTCTCCTTTCCAGAGTAGACTTAGTTTGAGAGACAGTTCTGCAAGATTACACTGTCAGTGCTTGGAGGGGTGTGCTAAGTTATTTAAACATCAATCTTGGCTTTTAAAAGAACTGAGAAAGGCTTTGCACATTGGAACCTTTGTCTCCCACACTCTGACTTTGTAACCTCAGACAAACCAGTTTCTAAGGCACAATCTCTTTCTTCTATCAGAAACATCAATGCCTTTAGTATATCTACCTCAAAAATGTTCTGAAAGGAAGCACCTCTGGACTGTGTTCCCCTTCTTCTTCTATGCCATAGACAAAGTATAAGCCTGGGTAGAGAAATTGTGGCACCTTTCCATTAAGCTGCTGAACAGCTGAGCTGCCTCATGAAGAAAGCTGCACCAGAGAATTGCCCCACCATCATATATAGCCATGACAGAAGATTATGGAGATACATGAGCACAGTAATTATTAGCACATATGATTCCAGGATAACCTGACTTATGATTCATGTGCGTGCAGCTGTCACTGTGACTACGTGAGCATGCAGAAAAGTGAAAGACATACTCTGGGATATTAGTGGGAACTGATGAAGGAATTAGGTGGGAACAAGGAAGAAAGTGATAAGTGATAGTAAATAATAATAAAGCCTACAGTTTTGCAAATTATTTGTAGTGCAATCCTGTGCATGAATAAATGGTAGCTGAAATGTTAATAGTTATTACATTTGCGTGGCTGCTTTTTGGGTATTTTTCCTTGCTTCACTGTCCTAATCTGAGCTCCTCTTAAGGTTTATTTAGTTAGTGGTGCTGAGGAACAGAGAGAGAAATAAAAAGGTCATTTCAGTATAAGGATGTATCTCCAGTTGCTTACTGCCACAGGTGATCAGAACTCACTTCTGAGGAACTTTGTAAAATGTACATCAAATTAATATCCCAGAGGACCTGTTGGACATTGGTCAAGAGCTATGCCAGGAGTATAACTCTTCCTGTTTCCAAGTTGCTCAATCAAGGGAGCCAACAGCTTCCCAAGAGGGCTCAGTTGTCTTGCATCAGAGACAGCATATAGAGGAGCATATATTATTGATGTAACCAACCGTCTTATTAAATAAGAAACACAGAAACAATGTAAAAGAGAAAGCTGAGAGGTCAGAGCTCAGAGCTAAAATCTCACCCTTCCGCCTGCGGTGTCCCAGCTTCCCGAAAGAGAGCTATATCCTGTCTGTTCATTTTTTTATAGTATGTTGTTCTGCCTTCTCATTGGTTGTAAACCCAAACACATGATTGCCTCGTCACTGTCTGAATGTACAGCCCCCTAGGTCTTAAAGGCATATGTCTCCAATGCTGGCTGTATCCCTGAACACACAGAGATCTATGGGATTAAAGGCGTGTGCCACCACCGCCACATTCTGTCTATGGCTCTAATAGCTCTGACCCCCGGGCAACTTTATTTATTAACATACAATCAAAATCACATTTCAGTACAATTAGAATACCACCACAATATATAGAGGAGGAAATTGGTTAATTTCGACTGTCAGCTTGCTAGGATTTAGAATCACCTAGGAGAAAAATCTCTGAAGGATGTTTCTAGATCAGGTTACATAAGGTAAGTCTACATACCCTGCCCCTGATGTGGATGGCACCATTTCAGGGGTTGATCCTGAACTGAATAAAAATGAGGAAGTGAAGTGATCATCAGAATTCATCTTTATTTGCTTCTTGGCCACAGCTCAAGCTCCTGATTCCATGACTTCTCTGCTAACATCTGTGGCCTTGAGCTCTGAGCCAAAAGAAACCCTTCCCATAAGTCGCTTTTGTCAGGTGTTTTGTTACAGCAATGAGAAGAGTAACTACTAGACTCTTCTTAGGGTAACCAGAAAGCAGAGGGATGGCAAAAGGTTCTAGGGCCAAGATACACCCTTATAAGGTCTGTGCTCCAAGTCTTGTTATAGTCTGAATACAAAACATCCCCCATTGGCTCCTGTATTTGAACACTTGATGATCTCAGCTTACAGTGCCTAGGTGGGAGCTAGCCAGAAGTGGGTCACTGGAGCAGGCCTTGAGGGTGTTAACCCTTCCTGATCCTCCATGGTGTAATAAGTCTCCAAAAGCTCCTGCAGCATGCCTCTCCACCTTGATGGACTGATTAATACGTGAAACTGAAAACCAAAATAAATCCTTCCTCCCTGGAGTAGCTTCTGTCAGGCTTTTTGTCTGAGGTGAAAAATAACCACTAAACCCATTAAGCTATGAACTTGTCAGTGGGTTAATCTGATGAGGTCAGCACTTTCATGCACTAATTACTCAATACTGGATACCAAGCCTTCAGCAGATGAGTCTTTGGCGTGACACACTTCATTTCATATCCAAACCATAAGAGGCAGTCTGGAAAGGCACAACTACAGAGATTTAAAAAAGGGCTAGTGGTTGTTAAATGGGTAGAAATGGGGACTGGGGAACAAACAGCACAGGGGAGCTTTAGGATAGTGTAATTAATTGGTGTAATACTGTAATGCTAAATTCATGCCATAACATTTATCCCAACTCGGAGGATGCACAGCACTGAGAGTGAGCTGCAATGTGCACTATAGACTTTAGTCAGAAATGATGTTAATATAGGCTGACTGACTGTAACAAACGTACCACTTTGGTACAAGATGCTTGCAATGACAGCTGTGAAGGGACATGTGTCATGTCTATGACCTAGAGTCACTACCTTAAAAATCCATGGAAAAGCTGTATACCTAACAAAAATGAATTGTGATACTATACTGTGCACTCCAATAAAGCTTGCCTGGGGATCAGAGGACAGAGCCAGCCACTAATTAAACATACAGGTCAAGCAGTGGTGGCACACACCTTAAATCCTATTGCTCAGGAGGCAGAGATCCATCTGGATCTCTGTAAATTTAAGGCCACACTGGGAACAGAGCCAGGCATTGTGGCATATACCTTTAATCCCAACACTTGCGATCTCATGCCTTTGCTTGTGAAGCACACATGCCTTTAATCCCAGGAAGTAAGATAGCAGGTCTGAAAAAGGTATATAAGGCATGAAGAAAGAGGAACTCTCTTTTTTGAGAGTGAGGATTTCGTAGAGGTAAGAACTTGTGGCTGGCTTGCTCTGCTTCTCTGATCTTTCAGCTTTCACCCCAATGTCTAGTTCTGGGTTTTCTATTAATAAGACTGTTTAGCAATTTGTGTTACATCAAATGGCAATGAAATCAAGGTTTCATGTTTTAGTTAAAATGTTTTTCCCATAATACAGTAGATTTTGTTGTAGTTCTCCAAGAAAAAAAAAATCCTGCATGTCAATATTCTGTGGATTCTTTCTCACAATGTTAGTAGAAAACCCTGAGTGGCAATCAGAATTCAATCATCAACTCGGTGCAAGCTGAAACCCTGAATTGCAGGGAAGCTTAAATGCTTTGCACATGTGAAAAGATCAGCTGATTGGTTACAGGCTTGGTTCTCTGCCTGGCATAGAAGTAATGATGACATCAGTAGCAGCTCCTACAGGGGATCATCTTTTCATTGCTGACATATGAGTCACTCTAGGTACTGGAATAAAAACACAGTGGCTCTTCCCAAAGGAAAGGATTCCAGCATGCCTTAATACATAGACAATGAGATCAGAAATACTCAGTTACACATGAGTGGAAAACAGGGGTCCTATTTTAAAGGGCCTCTTCAGAATCTCATTGTAATCAGAACAGAGAATGAAAATGCCACACTCTTTTCCCTTGAGAGAATGAATATGATTAAATGTATATTTAACTAAGGAGATCTGCATCACTCACCTGCCCCCATATGTGCCAACTGTAGCCAGAACTCACATCTACTTATCTCAACCACTTAAACACTTCTGCATTAATAGACAGACTGGGAAGGACTGGGACCAAAATCCAGCTTCTCTGTTCTTTGCTTTCCTAGCACAACATGAGCAGATGGATCTGTGATCTTTCATAAATGCTTTTCTGTAGCTAGAGTTTTCCTGCCTTGCCCACAGTCAGGACAAATCTCTGTCACCCGCTAGTCCCACAGCCGCTCAGACCCAACCAAGTACACATGGAGACTTATATTGCATACAAACTGTATGGCTGTGGCAGGCTTCTTGCTAATTATTCTTATAGCTTAAATTAATCCATTTCCATAAATCTATACCTTGTCACGTGGCTCTTGGCTTACTGGCGCCTTCACATGCTGCTTGTCATGGTGGTGGCTGGCAGTGACCCCTTCTGCCTTCCTGTTCTTTCTTTTCTCCTCTCTGTTAGTCCCACCTATACTTCCTGCCTAGCCACTGGTCAATCAGTGTTTTATTTATTGACCAATCAGAGCAATTTGACATACAGACCATCCCCCAGCACTTTTCACATCATCCATCTTAAATCATTTTAGTTAGACTAGAGCTCATTCTTTCTGACACACCTTACTTATGAGGCATCTTTTCCCATTCTCTGTTTCAATGTTTCATAGGTGGAAAACCAAGCTTGATCCACTTTTATTAAACAATTCTTCCCCCCCCCCCTCCACTGAAAATTTCTCCTTGCATTTCTTTGCCTAGATAATTCTTACAATTTCCTTTATCACAACTAAATGTCTGGTTATTCATCATAATATATACAATACATTTTTCTTTTTTCTTTTTTTGGTTTTTCGAGACAGGGTTTCTCTGTGTAGCTTTGTGCCTCTCCTGGAACTCACTTGGTAGCCCAGGCTGGCCTCGAACTCACAGAGATCCCCCTGGCTCTGCCTCCCAAGTGCTGGGATTAAAGGCATGTGCCACCACCACCCGGCACATTTTTCTTATATGTAATGTCATATAATGGCTTTCCAAATTCATTTCTAGTAGCTTTTAAAAACAGATTTCAATTGACTCTCCTTTATTTAATCATGTGGTCTGTTAATAATGTTTTGTTTCTTCTTTTTCAATATTAATGTCTTTAATTTTTTTCTGATCATATACCACCAGTAGACTCTTTAACATGATATTCAATAGAAATGGCTGAAGCACAGGTCCTTGTCTCATCCTTGTCTTGTAAGCATGATAATTGGTATATGGTTATTTAGAAATTTTAAGTAGAAATAAGAGATGTGGGATTATTGAAACAATTGGAAAAACAGATCATTGTTAACAACGTGGGAAAAAAAAGTTCCTGGAAAGAATATGCATCTTCACATGAACCCTCTGGAAGGCTGAATATCATGGTGTGGAGAGGTTGGGCTGTTGCAGGTCCAGAGTCAAATTATCTTTGGCTACCTTTAGTCCTATAAATAGTCATTCCTTGCACACCTGTGTGTCTGATCTAACATTCTATAACTAACAGATAAAGTCTTTGTGAATGTATTTCTTTAAAAAAACCCTAATTTCCACCAACAAAAAGACTAAGAATATCATCAGACAGCAACTGAGACCTTTAGCTGAGATTTTCCTGTTTACTGTAACCTCTCTGTTAATATTTCCACCAATGAATTTGAAAAGTGCCTTGATTTATGACTTTCTCTGTTACTATAAAAGTTTCATCAAACGATTAACACATCAGAACCTAGATTTGGTGGTAACCTAAATCTGTGTTCCCAGGCTGTGGTTGCTTATACTTGGCTTCAGAAGACACCATTTCTTATCCTCTTTGAGGTCAGGATTGTTTTTGTTGTTTCTTACATTGACAGTTATGGTACCCCATGGGAGGTCCTAAATTGGATCTACTTTTCACTGGAGGAGTAACCTGGATGGCAGGAGTCCTAACAAGGACCTAGTGAGGACCAGCCATCTGGCATTATCTCTCTGGTAGACCATGTTGAGTTTTTCCTAGGGCTCTTTTAGACCTCTCTGGCTTGGTGGGTGGTCCATTTGTTAGCTAAATTTTTGTTTCTGGTTTGCTTTCAATTTTTCATTTTTATGTATCTTTCTTATTTGTTTGCTTTGAAAGTGTCTTGGTTTCTGGAATCCAGTTTGGTTTTGGTTGCTTTCGGACCTCCAAAGGTATTTGGGTTGTTAATCACGGTAGAAGTCCTTTCTCTTTCCTCCTCAAACTCCTCCATGTGTAGTCTAAGGAAGAGATATTTGGTGTTCCAGCTGTTTCTATATTTGATTAGTGCATTAATTCAACTTCCAAGTATGTAAGTGTGGGAAGAAGAGAATCTAACTAGTGATAAGTTTACTTTGCATGTTCCTCAGTGGGTAACATTTACTATCTTTAAATTGTTTTATTTTGTATACATAATTAAAAATTCTGGACAATAGAATTGTTTAAAAATCACAAATGAACAGCATGTTTAGTTGGAATTTAAAACAATCTAAAAATGGTAAAATTTGTAGGCTATAAAAATATTTCTAAGGATACATCTAAGTTAAAAGGAGATGTCAAAAATAAAATGCGATTAATTTTAAAAATGTTTAGAGGTTATATCAGAACCAGAGATAAATTACAAGAACAGCCCCCACCTTCATCTCTTTCTTTGACCTCGTCTCTTACTTCTTTTTTTGTTTGTTTGTTTGTTTGTTTGTTTTTTCGAGACAGAGTTTCTCTGTGTAGCTTTGCGCCTTTCCTGGATTTCACTCTGTAGCCCAGGCTGGCCTCAAACTAATAGAGATCCGCCTGCCTCTGCCTCCTGAGTGCAGCCACCACTGCCCAGAGTCTCTTACTTCTTAACAGAACAGAATTCTGTGTCAAAGGACAATATTATGATTTGTTTACTTATTTAATTTTATGTGTGTATGTGTATGACTGAGTGTATGTATGGGCATTACATGTGTCCAGTGCCAATTGGAGTTGGAAGTGGGCTTTGGGTTCTAAGAACTGAACCCCCATCCTCTGCAAGAGCAGTAATTGCCCTTAATCACTAAGCCATCTCTCCAGTTACATATGCCCTGTCTTAAGATAGAAACCAGAGAGCTTTCCCTTGGGAAGCTACACTTTCACTCCAATATCATGTCTTTCCTTGGTAGCATTTTTTCTTTTAATCCTCATGCTTAAGCCTACATTAAAATATCTTTATTATGTCAGCATTAAAGTCACAAATCCTAGTTTGGACTCAGTCAAGATTCTTTAAGCTTAAGGGACTCCTCAGGCAGCTAAGGATAAACATATGGAGCTGTGTCTCTGTCCCTTCTTCACGGACATAACTGGTGGTTCATGTTGAGATCCATGAAGCATCAGTCTCAAAGTTGTGAAGTTTGCCTGTCTGTTGCTCATCTGATCTGCTCTGGTAAGGACTCTGTATTACTTTGCTTCTGTTATTTTTCCTGGTCGGAAACCCACTTTGAGTTTGGTAAGTGCTATTGGCAATGAAAATACAAATTCCAGCCAGGCAGTGGTGGCTCACGCCTTTAAACCTAGCACTTGGGAGGCAGAGATAGGCAGATCTCTGAGTTCGAGGCCAGCATGGTCTACAGAGTGAGTTCTGGGATAGCCAGGGCTACACAGAGAAACCCTGTCTCAGAAAAGAAAAAACAAACAAACAAACAAACAAAAAAAAGAGGTACGAATCCCCTATAGACTCATCTATATCTTGTTCTTGGGTCCAATGCAACAGTGCATGGCTCTACCAGGGGACACCATCATAAGAACTAATTGCCTAGATGGCGCAGGCCACTTTCTTACCTCCTTGTCTCTCTTTGGCTTGGAAAGCAGTCCAAGACACAAGTCCCAAGTGGGGAATGTAACCAAAGCAGCATGCTCTGGGGCCAGAACACCACCTTAGGAATGACTTTGTACTTTGTATTAACCTGGGTCTTACTGCTTCTTTGCTTGCCTTCCTGTTTCCTCACTTTCTGTAAAGCTAATAGCTTAAACAAGAGGAACTCTGCTGGTTTCCATCCTCTATGATGGTCTGAGGAAGTGGTTGACTTTCATAAATTTTACAGTAAAAAATAGATAAATCTGGGTTGGAGAGATGGCTCAGCATTTAAAAGTACTTGTTGCTCTTTCATGAAACCTGGATTTTGTTCCCAGCATCCACTTAGTGGCTCACAACCCTCAATAAATCTCTCTTCTGACTTCTATGGGCTTGGTACACACAAGATGAACATACATACCGTGCAGGCAAACCACTCATAAACATAAACTGAAACAAATAAATCTAGGAAAAAAATAGAATAGACAAATTTAAACTCTATGTTCTTACTTCATGAGAGTCTAACAGAAAACAGCTTGTTCTGTGTATCTTTAATTTTACACTGAACAAGAACATTTCTAATCTAAGGGCCTCTGAGGATACCCCAAGGGAAAGTAGCTATTTGAGTATTGGTAATAACCAAATTCTGATTAAAGTACTCTAGAGGACAGTCTTGTGTTGGCTAATTCAAGGTAGACAAGTCAGCATTGCCAGATGTAGCTAGAGACCTGTATCCCAGATTGACACTGGGCCAATAGATGTTGCCTGATCCAAGGATCTGTACTTCTTTTATTTCTTTCCTTTTTCTTTTAGATACACAAACAAATGTGGGAAATATAAGTTAGCTTCACTGTACATTAAAAGAATAAAAATCTTTGGCTTAAAGTAACACTTAAAAACAGTCCAATGTTTTCATTTGAATAAAAACTAAAAACAGAAACAAGTAGCAATGGAAATTTAATAGAAAATGAAGGCATTATCCCAAATCATAGGGATTATTTAACAAACAATATTATGCTGTTGTCTTGCTTTTATAATATGTCACTGTAATAAATTCCTGAGAAAAAACAGAAGGAGCAACTTATATAGGCTTATGACTTCAGACATTGGCCATCTGGCTCAATAACTTTAGGCCTGAGGCCAGGCAGAATATCCAACTGAAAGAGCCGGGGGGGGGGGGGGGGGGGGGGGGGGGGGGGGGACGGACAGAGTCTCACTTCAGTAAAGATGGGAGAACAGGGCATGAAGAATGTGTGCAATAGAGGAGTCCTTTATCTTGCTTTTGATCCCTCTGGTTCCTAACTTATTGACAGGTATTGCCCACAGTCAGGTCATGTCTTTCTTCCTCAGTTGCTGTCCCACATTTGAATAATCTCTGGAAATACCTCTTAGAGCAACCAGAAGTATGCTTTACTAATGCTGCCCCAAGCTCCACTAGGATGCAGGCCTCTTTCCTTATTACATGAGCCAAATGTAAACTTTGCCTTATTGTTTTTGTCAGTGTATTTTAGCACATTGACAAGAAAAGTAAGAAAGCCTGCCTAGCATACACAAGGTCTTGGGTTCAATCCCCAGAACTACATTAAATAAAATAAAAGTTGACTTAGTTTTCAAAACTTTTTACAGGGTTATTCAGGTCTGCTCTGTTCAGATGCTGACATGAATATGACTACTTTATAACCCTTTGCTGTTAATTCTGATTGATTTCATGCAAAAGGTTTTTGAAGTCCCCTGGAAACACCAGGACACCAGGAAAATAGAATAGTTTTCTTTCTCTAAGTAATCCCTTTTCTGCTTTTTACTAGGGAAGAAAGCACCACTTAGTTTCTGCGATATGATCATGAGAGTCTTTGAGCCAACTCTGTGGATACTACACCCACAGGCTTGCAGCAAGGAGAGATGTGTCACTCATTTCTCAGGAGTAGTTGAGACATTAGGGCTGTGTTCCTATTTCCAGTGGGGGGCATAGTAGTCAGTAGGGAAGAAAATGGATGTGGTTTACTTGAAGTGCTTGTATGGAGTAGGGCACCCACTGCCCAGAAGTATTCCAGTCTGCTCAGCTCCCCCTTTCCTGGTCCTTTGGCTAGAAAGAGTAGTCTTTTCTAGGGGCTTTCTTACTTTTGTTTTTGGAGCTATTTTCTGATCCTGGGGTTCATGACTCAAGAACTAGTGGATAAAAATGAAGAAAGAAATAATGAACTTACTTCTATAAGCTTTTAAGAATCTTAAAGTCCTTGCCTAATTTGCCTTATTTTACCACCTTTCCAAGTCTCCTGATAACTGTTTTACAAATTTTGCCTATGGTATTTAGCTATTGCTAAACGAAGAAGGGGGAAAGAGTAGGGAAATGGCTCTTTGGGCAAAAATGCCCAACAATAGAGGAAAACACTCAACACTGACCTCTGACTTCCACACACATGTGCCCACATATTAATACATATGAACACACATAACCACATGCACCATACACATATACATGCAGGAGGAAGAAATGTGGCAGAACGTGCTTACTTCATCTTATCTGGAACTAGTATTCACAACCCTAGGGTTTTATCCTTAACTACTAGAAAGATGAAGTTACCATCAAGTGAGATGGAGAGCACAATGGATAAATAGGACTGCACACAATGTTCATTAGTTCAGCTTTTGTTTGTTGAGTTTAAAATATCTACTAATCAAACAAATAGCAATATTGACCAGGTATACAAGCTTAGAATTTAGGGAAGATAACTGGGTTGGTGGTGTCAATTTGAGTGCAGTATAATATGCAGAATGTCATTGCAGGTGGTATTGAAGGAATAAACACTGATGGGAGAAATAAAAGAACAAACAACTGCAACTGAGAAGCAGGAAGCAGTAGGATGGGAGTGAAGCCAAACATCTGAAATGTCACAGACACTAGTGGAAGAAAAGGGTTTCAAGCAAAAAGAGGTGATTACCTGTGTGAAATACAGCTAATTGAGGATATTTGTTAGCTGAATACAGAATGGAACTTCACAGTGTAGAGAGAGAAAAACATGAGCATGCAGGATTTATTTCAGCTGAGAGTTTCAGAGGTGCCTGTTCATCATGGGGGAGCATAGCAGAGTGGAACAGTTCATTGACACAGCAGCCAGGAGGCAGAAAGGCTTGTACAGGAAGGGTCAGAGCAAACCCCGCCTCCAAAGACTTGCTTCCACTGGCTCCTTCCAATGAGGCCCCCACCTCCCACAGGTCCCACCATTTCTTTTCTATTGTGTGGGGCATTTACCCACCAACCCCACAGCTCCCCAGAGTTTTCTTGAGTGTGAGCAGCAGGAAATATTAGATAGAAGAATTTGTATTGCAGAGAATATTGCGGAGATAAACAGATAGAAAATAAAGGATAACCTCAAGAGGGCCTGGAAAATTTTCCAATGGCCCCCAACTGTCTCTGCCCCAGGGTATTTATAGAGATGCCAAGGGGTGGAGCAAAAGATCTCCTCCCCCAGCACAGCCAAGTGCAGACCATCTCAGACACCTGCACTCAGGCCCATGGTCCTAATCATCCTCTATTCGAACATGCTGGGTAAAACCATGAGGAACCCGAAAATGGGCTCCCACGGGTCCCCCTTTCTTAATATATAAAAAATAACTAATTATTAATGGCTTACAGCAATCTCCATAGCTGTTACACCTCCCAGTATGGGAGTAGAGGATGATAAAGATGGCATTTCTCTTTTGAATTAGGTCCAAGGTGACTACAGCAGTCTAAGCTGCTTCAAGCCCTTTCTAAACCAAAAACTCTTAAGGCAACTACAAACTTAAAGAATCCCTTAGCTTCAATCATTACCATTAACAGGTTAACATAAATATTGCTATACACAGTCACAATTCTCCCAATCTTACAACTCAAAGCAAACTCTTAACAGAACATTTGAATTAACATTTATGTTGCTATATATAGTTAACAACTTTCTCTGTCTTACAACTTTAAGTCTTAATAGAACCATTTGACTTTTCTTGCTAACAGAACATAGGAAAAACTTCTGATGTATTCACATCAAACTTAAATAGTTCCTTAACTCCACAAAACCAGGGTGCATTAATACCAATAGGTTAAACATAATTTCTGCAAACATACATTCAACCTTAATTCACTCATAACTCCTCCTTTGTAATTTTAAAGCAAAATCTCAAACCTAGTTAGAGGAACCCAAACGTATACAATTCCTTCAAACCCATATTGAAAAGCAATATTCTCAATCTAATCATTAGCACACTTTGAAAACTTTTAGCAAAACATCCAAAATAAGTTTTATAATAAAACTCTTTACACTTTAAATTTTAGTATACCCATTTGCATTTCTTACTAACAAAACATAACATTAATCCATTCAAATAACAAGAAAATATTTTTTAAACTAAATAAACTAAGGAATATTAACTCTCCCTTTTTTAAATAATTTTTTTAAGTAAAGTCTCAAGTCTAGTTAGAAAACCCAAACTTTTCTGTTTAAACAGTTCCATTTGTAACACAAAACCAGTTCCATAAGTAATTCCATTCTTACATAAACTGTTCCACAAAACAATTGCAATTATAACACAGAACGATTCACCAGCATATATGCATACACAAAACTGCATCTTGAGTCAAGGTAGAAATAATAAATGTCTTCATTTAAACAGTTCTATTTTTAACACAAATAATTCCAGAAAATAGTTCCCAGGTCATTACTATAAGTAAGCTCAAAATTGTCCCATTGCAATAAAATCTATTGTTCAGTTCATTAAGTCCTAAAATTCAAATGATAAATTCTGGTACTAGCCTTCCAAATATGAAGAAATCCATAACCAAAATCTTTCTGTAGTTTTATCTCATTTTAAGTTCAAAAAGTTCAAACAAGAAATAATTTCTGGTATCAGGCTTTCACTTCCAAATATGAAGAGACATTTTTTCAACCAAAACTTTTTGCAGTTAGCAATTTAATTAAAACAAGCGTCTCTGCAACTTTTATTCTCAGGCCAGAGACCTTTTTAGGTACAGTAATGTTCTAAACCGCACCATTTTTGATATTAGCTCAGGTTTTTCTGTGTTGCGTTGATTTTCCACGGATCTCATTCTGCAGATGCCTTGTTGTGCTGGTTCTGGCGTCCACCATTCTTAGCAGCTTCTGGAGCTTTTGAAACCATTCAGACTGCCTACTTTGCAGTCTACTAGGACACTACCTTCTGTGTCTCAGGTTCTTTCACCATATACATTAAGCATAGATTCACACTCAATATCTACACTTTCTCACAAACTCACATATAACATATTAACATCTACTTATTTATACTCTTTAAGGAAACTATAGAACTACTTTAACAAATATATTTCTTTGTAGCATGAATCTTAATAAAATCAAACCTGAGGCCAGTTATTGGGGTCAATGCTGGTAGATCAGAGAGACAGAACGAGCCACAGCTAACCTCACCTGGCTAACTTCTCAGTTGGTCTTGTTTCCTCAGACTGGATGCTTGTGTGTCCTCATCCCAAATGGCTCTCAGCTGAACTGCTGCTCGAGAGCCAGCTAAAAGCTTAACCAGCCAAAATGCTTAAACAACCAAATGCTTAACCAGCCAAATGCATAAAAGGAAAGTTCAGGGCTTGTCACAAGTCCTTGCTCGAGTAGTCTGTCAGGCTGGATCATCTCAGCTAGTCATCTCGAAATTGTCCTGACCAGTTTGTAGTCAAAAGTCAATCTTTCCATGGTGTTAATCAGCTTAGGCTTTATCATAGTCCATGTGGAATCATCATTGTGGGATCCTATCATTCTTTTGAAGATTTCAAAGTTGCTGTTAGGCGTGGTCACAATCCCTTTAGATTTGTGTGTGTGTGTGTGTGTGTGTGTGCCTCTTCTGTGGTTTGGAGCTATCACAGTCTGATAAATGTCTGTGTTTTGGAACCTTGAACATTCTTCCCTATAAGAGAAAATCTTCACAGCAGTTTCTCCCCACCATTTGTCTTGCCAAACTTTTCCAAACTGACCTTTGTTGATGCTTTCTTGTAACATGATAGTCCTGACAATTCTTCTCTGAACAAGCAGCAGTAAACTCTTCGTCCCAGGTAGTAGCATCACAGTAGTCACCAACACGATGAGAAGAAGCCAGCAACTTAGAGTAGCAGCCACTGCCTCCATGGTCCCACCACTGTTTGTAGTTCGGTCCAGGCCGAAGCTTCTCCCAAGCCTCCTAGGCTGGCCTCAAACTCAGGCTTCTCCTACCAGCCATTGGGTGCCAGATGTAGCAGGAATCTTAAAAGTTCTTATTCATAAAACCAAACCTGAGGCCAGTTATTGGGGTGAAATGCTGGATGGTCAGAGAAGCAGAACAAGCCGCAGCTAACCTCACCTGGCCAACTTCTCAGCTGGTCTTGTTTCCTCAGACTGGAAGCCTCTGTGTCCTCATATCTGAATGGCTCTCAGCTGAACTGTGCTGCTAGAAACCTGAAAGCTTAACCAGTCAAATGCTTAACCAGGCCAAATGCTTCTAGTTTCTGGTCCTCATGCCTTATATTCCTTTCTGCTTTCTGCCATCACTCCCTGGGATTAAAGGCGTGAATCACCATGCTTGGCTGTATCCTTGAACACATGGATTTCTGCCTCTGGAATGCTAGGATTAAAGGCGTGAGTGCCACCATTTTCTAGCCTCTGTATCTAGTGGCTGTCTGTCTCTGACCCCAGATAAGTTTATTAGGGTGTACAATATTTTTGGGAACACAATACCACCACATTTCTTATTACTTATATACTTCTTATCTTATTTCTTATTTAAACTTACATTTACAACTAGTATCTTTACTTCTAAAATTCATTCCATCTTATTCTTATTTAAACTTATTTACAACTAGCATCTTTACTTCTTACAAGCTTATTACTACATGTCTTAAGACTACCTTAGATACTTCTTCCAAGCTTATATTCTTAAAGGAACTCTATGGATCTATTTTACAAACTTATATAGGGCTACCATTAGCATACATTTAACTTAGCAAACACCTAAAGATTTCTTAACACAGATCTAACAAGACAGAATAATTTCTACAAACTCACATATCTTATTTTCATCTTTTTCTACTTCTTACTCTTAATTATCACTATCTCTATTAGAAAGATTCTCGTAACTAGACATGAATTACGTACATCATTTCTAGAGTTTAGAGTTTATAGTCAGCTTTGCTATAAAACACTGGGATTTAGTGAGTTCTGTCATTATAGAGTTGTGATACGCCATTCTGGAACTGGCAGAGATGCACTGTCAGCAGTAAGCGGTTTTTAACTAGAGGCTGTCCCTTCACCCAAATTCATAATAGCTCCCCTAAGTACTTCAATTCAGACAAACGTTTCTATTACAGAAGTACTCTTGGTTTGCTCTACCAAAAAACTTCACTTCACGCTGAGTGTGAAATTACTGTATTTAGAAGCTGTAAAGCTCTTCGCCAAATACTGCACAACTATCAGGTGATATAAAGTATTTTTCTAAAGGAGCTAGTAAAGCCAAAAGCAGCACAGCTTCGAACTCTATTTCCTCACTGTTTGCATTAACCAGTGACAAAACCTCAGAAACACTAATTGAGCCACTTTTATTCTGGTTCCTTTATGGGAACGTCATTGGAGCTGACCTTCCTTAGTTCCACTCTCCTTACCGGATGCTCTGGTAACCACCGAGCTTCATTCTTCTCTTGTGAAAAAACACAAACATGTCCTCGACCCCATATTAAAACAGGATCGGGCTGGGCAGTGGTGGCGCATGCCTTTAATCCCAGCACTCGGGAGGCAGAGGCAGGCGGATCTCTGTGAGTTCGAGGCCAGCCTGGGCTACCAAGTGAGTTCCAGGAAAGGTGCAAAGCAACACAGAGAAACCCTGTCTCGAAAAACCAGAAAAAAAAAAAAACAGGATCGGGACCCTTCCATAATCCTGAGCAAGGATCTTTCCATTTTACTTGAGCAAAAGTTGCTTGGGTGCCACTGGGCCAAAATCTATTTGCGGCAGACTGTTCATAGACATCCATATTCAAAAATGTTCAGAACAAAAAGAGCATGATTTAATGCATTATGTGGCGATTGAGGGTAAATTTCTTCCTTTTTTATTTTTATTTTTTGAAGTTGTATTTTAAGACTGCTATGAGCCCTTTCTACAATACCTTGTTCCCTGAGGATTATAAGGAATATCTGTTTTATGTATGACTTCCCATTGGGTACAAAATTATTGAAATGCCTTACTACTATATCCAGAACCATTATCAGTTTTAATAATTTTTTGTATACCCATATAGGAAAAACACTTCAAACAGTGCATAAATTACATGTTTTGTAGCTTCCCCAGGTCATACACTAGCCATTAAAAATCCTGAATAAGTGTCAATGGTCACATGTACATATCTTAATTTGCCAAATTCTACAATATGAGTAACATCCATTTGCCATAGATGATTGGGAAGAAGACCTCTAGGGTTCACTCCTAAGTGAGGGACAGGAAAATATTTTGGACATACCCCACATCGTTTAACTATTTGATGAGCTGTTTCTTTGGTAAGATTGAATTGCTTTCTTAAACTTTTGCTATTCTGATGAAGAGCATGTGACTGTTGAGCCATTTCCACTTGGGATAATGCTCAGCCATTGCATTATCCTCAGCTAAAGGACCAGAAAGATTGGAGTGAACTCCAATATGGCCCACAAAGCATGGCAGCTTTCTTTTGTGGAATAGCGTCTTAAATTTGTTGAAACATTTTGAGTTGATTTTTAAGTTCCAATATTTTCACCAAAATCGTTACTATTCAAAGGAGTCAAGAATAGATGTTCTTTCATGAAACATTTCCTTCATTAGTTTACTTTGAGAAAAAGCACTTTCAGGATTTAGTATTTTCATTTCGTTAGCTTTAACTCCTGATATTAGCAGCTGTGATATTTAGCATTGATTTCTTATAAGGAGCTTTCAGGTGAAGCAACTTTGTCTCTCAGAGCTTTCCCGACATTAGAGACAAACTTAAACGTTTGGAGAATGGCCCACTGACTCCACAGGCAGATATGCTGGCGATAGCATTCAAGGTGTACCATGGTAGAGATGAAAAAGCCCATGAAAGGAGCTGCTAGATGCTGGCAAGCACAGTCCGACCGGCTCCCTGAAAGCCGTCTGGTCCCTGTTACAAGTGCAGGAGAGAAGGCCACTGGGCACGGGCGTGCACCACTGGCTCACGAAAGGCACCAGCGAAGCCTTGTCCAAAATGCCACAAAAGGGGTCACTGGTCAGCTGACTGTCCTGATATCCCAAGCGACACAGGAACGCCAGATGAGGACGAATGCGACCACGCCCCTCCAGCTGACTTTGTAGGCTTGGCTTACAGCGAGGACTGACGCTGCCTGGTTTCCGCCCCGGCCACTCCCATCTCACACAGGGAACCAAGGGTAATAATTAAAGTAAATGGGCACCCCATCTCGTTCCTTTTGGACACCGGAGCTACCTACTCTGTCCTGAGAGAGTTTTGGGGGCCCACTTCTCCTGCTCGTCTCCCTATTGTCGGGGTTGGGGGACAGCCTTATCTACCTCAGCAGACACCGCCACTTAATTGTATTTTCAGAGGCATCCCTCTCACACACACATTCTTAGTGGTGCCAAGCTGCCCTGTACCTTTAATGGGGAGGGATCTCCTAGCTAAGGTAGGGGCGTCCATTTCTTTCGCCCCACACATTCGCCTCATCCCAGACGCACCAGCGGCCCCTCTACTCCTCCTCCTCCTAGCCACTAACTCTTCTGACTCTAATGATTCTTTTCCCTTACCAGCTTCTCAGGTAGACCCAAAAGTCTGGGATACCCAAAATCCTTCTATTGCTAGACACCATCAGCCTGTTATTATCCAGCTATAAGATCCTGCCAGGTATATCACCCAAGCTCAGTACCCTCTCTCACTCCAGAGCCTGAGAGGACTTAAGCCCATTATTTCTGATCTCCTCAGGAAAAAGCTGCTCCGACTAACCTCACCTTTTAACACCCCCATACTTGCAGTTAAAAAGTCTAACGGAACCTGGTTCAAGACCTCCGGCTCATTAACTCTGCAGTGGTCCCTCTCAATCCTGTAGTGCCTAACCCTTACACTCTCCTATCCACTATCCCCTCAGGAACTTCTCACTTCTCAGTTCTAGATCTCAAAGATGCCTTCTTTTCTATTCCTCTCAGTCCTCAATCTCAAAATATCTTTGTTTTCACCTGGACCGACCCTGACACTCACCAGTCCACACAGCTGACCTGGACTGTTCTGCCACAGGGATTCAGAGACAGTCCACACCTATTTGGTCAGGCTCTGGCCTCTGACCTGCTTTCTCTGTCTCTCCCTGGTTTTAAGCTAATACAGTATGTAGATGATATTTTACTCTGTAGCCCATCTTTACAGGTTAGCCAGACTAACAATTCTGCTCTCCTAAATTTCTTATCCAGCCGGGGTTACAGGGTATCTCCTTCTAAAGTTCAGCTGTCAGCTCCCCAGGTCACCTATCTAGGTCTATCCATTACTCCAACTCACAAGGCTATTACTGTAGACAGAAAACATCTAATCCAGTCCCTTACAGTCCCTTCCACTAAACAGGAAATCCTGTCTTTCCTAGGAATAGCGGGCTTTCTACGGTCCTGGGTTCCGTCTTTCTCTCTCCTTGTTCACCCCTTATATGAGGCAGCTCAGGGCTCACCGCATGAGCCCCTTCTTCATCCTGTCACTAAACCTTTCCAAAAGCTCCAGCAGGCTCTTCTTCATGCTCCAGCACTCCATCTCCCAGACTTAACCCGTCCCTTCTCCCTTTATGTAGCAGAGAAAGGAGGATTTGCCCTGGAAACTCTAGGGCATCAGCTGGGACCCTCCTTTGCACCTGTGGCCTATCTGTCAAAGAAGCTAGACCTTACCAGTCAGGGCTGGGCACCTTGTATCCGTGCCTTAGCAGCTGCAGAGCTCCTTATTCGGGAATCAAAGAAGCTAAGTTTTGGGTCATCCATTACTGTTTTCTCTCACCATAACCTGTCCCATCTTTTAACTTATAAAGGCTTACAAACTTTACCGCCTTCCCGAGTTCTTTCTCTTCAGGTGGCATTACTAGAGGATGCCACACTTACTTTCTGGACTTGTCCACCTCTTAACATTTCAAGCCTCCTTCCTCAACCTAACGCTGACTATTCTCCTTCTCATTCCTGCACTGAAACCTTAGAAGAGCTGTTACCTCACCCTTCACACATACAGGAGGGCACATTGCCTCAGGCTACTTATACCTGGTACACAGATGGCAGCTCCTTCCTATATGAAGGGACCCGTAAGGCGGGCTATGCCATAGTGTCAGACACTGAGGTGATAGAAGCACAGACATTGCCCACACACCACTAACCAACAGGCTGAGCTGATAGCTCTCACCCATGCCTTCCAATTAGTACAGGGACAATCTCTAAATGTTTATACCGATTCAAAATATGCTTTTCATATCCTCCTGTCCCATGCTGCTATTTGGAGGGAGCGTGGACTTCTCACAGCAAAAGGAGGATCCATATCTAACTCAGGTCAAATAATGGCCATGTTGGAGGCTTCCCACCTCCCCAGGGCTATAGGAATTGTCCACTGCCGGTCTCATCAGACTGACAGCTCCATCATCTCTAGGGGAAACAACCGGGCTGACCAGGCAGCCAGAACAGTGGCCCTCCAGGGCTGTCTCACCTCACCCACCACAGGGAATCCATACAGTACAGCCTACACCCTCACAGGAAACTCCGGACACCAGACAAATTCTTTCCTATCTACACCAACTCTTTCATCCTAATAATCTTGCTCTGTCTCAATTTGTAAAAGCTCACCTGCAGCCCACCTCTGAGGATCTACAGTTTTTAAAAATGATTACTGCCTCTTGTGAGATCTGCCAAAAAACAGATCCCAATACCAAGTACAGGAGTCAGCCTTTTCCCACCCACCAGGCTAGAGGTTCCCTTCCAGGGACTGACTGGCAGCTTGATTTTACCCATATGCCCACTGTCAGAAAAATGAAATATCTCCTCGTGATGGTGGACTCATTTTCGAACTGGGTGGAGGGATTTCCTGTGTCTAATAAGCAGGCCCAGACAGTTGCAGACCTCCTTCTCCGAGAAATTATTCCTCAGTTTGGAGTCCCTGCTTCTCTCCAGTCTGATAATGGTCCAGAGTTCACTTCCCAGATTTCTCAAACACTAGCTAAGGCCCTTAATATCTCATGGAATTTCCATATTCCATACCGCCCCCAGTCCTCAGGAAAGGTAGAGCGTACCAACCGGTCTTTAAAAAACTATTCTTACCAAGATGTCACAGGAACTTCATCTCGACTGGGCAAGATTATTGCCTCTAGCTCTCCTCAGGCTCAGGACTCTTCCTAAAAAGCCTCTTTCAATCTCTCCGTTTGAACTAATGTATGGAAGGCCAGTTCTAACACCAGGTCTTTTTTCCAAGCCTCCAACTGTTCCAGATAGCCTGTTAACTCCTCTTTTATGTCACCTAAGGTCTATTCTATGGAGCTATGCGGACTGTTCACTGCCTCAGTCGTGTGACATCTCCAATACACATTGGGGATCAGGTTCTTCTCTTTCCTCCAGGCCAGCGCCCTTTACCCCTTTCCCCTAAGTGGCAGGGACCCTTCAAGGTAATTCTTGTAACCCCCACAGCTGCTAAACTCGAGGGCTTTCCTCACTGGGTCCACCTGTCTCACCTAAAACCTTTTATCTCACCTTCATCCCAGAAAAATCTCTCTTCATATACAGTGAAACAAACAGGGCCTCTCACTCTCAAGCTCCAGAGGACATCAGGATCCACTGCCTTGTCACCAATTCCAGAGGAATAAGGTATCACCCCTTCCTTTCCCAACCAGGGCCACACAGAGCCGGAGGCAAAAGGACCATCAAAAATATACAGGCGGTAAGGAATAATGTAATACCACAATTTATCATTGTTCAATACTCAGCAACTGATCACCTATGTTTCCTAAGTGCTAACCTAATAAGGGAAACAGGTGCCTTAAATAAACTACCTCCAGCAAGGCTTGCCTAAGGAAAACAGGTGCCTTAAATGAACTACCTCTAATGAGGCTTGTCTCAGATAGAAATTAAGCAGAGTACTAAGACCAGATCTACCTCAGGTAAATGTCACAGGCCTCTATCTGGGCAGGCCAGATCTACCTAGGACAAATGCCAACTCCAAAATAAAATAATAATGATTCTTTCTCTCTATGCTCTTTCTATGTCAACAGTATCTTGTCAAACAGAAGGCCCCCAACCACAGCACGGATGGACAGCTGCAGAACGAGGAGACAGCAGAACATCATTCCAGGACCTCCACCATCATCCCCCGGACTTCACAAGATACCCCTCATCCCCCCAAGAGCCAGCCAATGCCCACTATTCAGCTGGAAGCAGTCTTTGAGAGAAACGTCGCCCCCGTACCCAGTCAACCACAATTTTTTTCTTTTTTTAAAAAGGAAAGAGTCGGGAATGAAGGGTTCACAACACGCCACCACGGTCGCATATACCAGGCGGACACTTCCGCCTAGCCAATTCCAGGTCAGGATAGGCATTTCCGGGTCAGGGCGTCTCTCGTAACCAGGATACCCGGCGGACCTCCGCCTAGCAAGTTCCGGGTCAAGGCGTCTCGAGTAACCAGGATCCGTGACGTTACATGGCCACGTAAGCGCGCAACGTGACCATGTGATCTACGCACACGCGTGGAGTAGTGATGTGACCTGGCCACGCCCCCAGCCGGTTTTAAAGTGGAGCGCCATGTTCCCAGTCCCCTCTTCTCCACGCACGTGTCTCTCCCACAGGCCTACGCCCTCTATCCCTTTATCTCTAATAAACTCTTATAAGCGGATTCTGTCGTGTTTCGTGACACTTCCTTGCAGGGTAAGAACACAACGCAGCTAAATAACTAACAGCAACTATTTTTTTAAAGCAGATTTTTCTTAAGTTTTCCCCCCATCTATAAAGCAGTCATTTCTTCTTGAATGCCTGTTTCCTTGTCTCCTTATTAGTTTTGCAAAGGAATCACTCATTGCAAGCAGTTTGTTCAAAAGGTAAAGAATTTTTAATTTTGTAAGGATTTGATCCTTAATTTACATCATCAGCCTTCACCGGCTTCCCAGCCTAAAAAGAGGGTGAGCCCTTTGTGGGCTCTCTGTCCCCTCTCCTTTCCGCTCCTCCCTCCCCACGTCGGCCCCCCTCTCTCCCTCACCCCTTTCTCTCTCCCTCACCTCTCTCTCTCTCTCTCTCTCTCTCTCTCTCTCTCTCTCTCTCTCTCTCTCTCTCTCTCTTTCTCCCCCCTCCCAAATAAAGCTCTAAAACGGTAACCATGGCTATGATTCTTTTAATCAGCACTCTGCTCCGCCAACATGGTCACCGCAGGCGGCAACCAGCCACGAGGGGCAGCGCCGCAGCATAACCAACAAATTTCACATAAGTTTCCTTCATATCTAAGACAACGTTCAGTGTATAAACTGTGAGACCAAAATGAGCCATCTTAGAAATAAGACCAAAATGCTTTCACCTAAAAACTAAGGCCTACGATTTCTCCTTCTAGGAATAGGCCAATAGTTACTGAAACAAGTCAGTCCAGATTCCAGAAACCAGGAAGTGTAAAAGTACAGAGTCACAAGATAGTCAGGAGGTAATGCCTGCCGGACTAAGGAATGTCCTCTCCCTGGTTTCCAGGGTAACTGACCACAGAAATGCCCCCACCTGAGGGCAGCCAATGAGAAATGGTGGCGGGCAACCACTCCCTTAGAAGTAAGATTAAGCCATGATTTCTAGAGAGCCCCTAGAAGCGAGCCAATCAGAATTGTACCCGTACTAGCACCCCTAAATGATGTAACCTTGGGATTTTTCCCTTTAAAAACTGAGCTTGCAGACAGGTGGGCACTTCCTCCAGCCTCCACTGCGTTGGATGTATTGGACGAAGTCCCTGCCTAGGCTTGTATTGCTTTTGGATATCCAGAATTAAACCTTGCTTTTGCATTCTGGCATGCTCGTCTTTGGTGGTCTCTCTGGGGGGTCACGATCTGGGCATAACATAAACTGCTTTCCCTTGTTTTAAGGATTTTAAAGTGGCTTGTTTGCTCCTATAGGTAGCTTTTTGTCAGATCTGAGTTCTCAAGAGGTAAGATTAAGCTTCCTAGCATTGCTTTGAAAAGAAACTTCATTCTGAGCTGAAAAGTTTTTGGACAGTATCGCCATCTTTAGCTGAAATACTACATTTCCCAGAATGCATTTCCCTTATATATCAGTCCCTTATTGCAAGCTAGCTGTTGGACTTCATTTCCCATAGTTCTTTTCAGGTCTGAGAGTCAACTGGTTCTCTTTTACCAGACTTGCTTACAAATTCTTGCCCGGGAGGTTTGAACAAAGTTTTTTGCTTTTGCAATTTGAACAAGCATTTTACATTTTCAGCTATGGCACATTGAGAGATTCCTTTTCTCTCCTCAGCTGGCTTTAACAGGTGTCTCTCCTTCATTTGACACTGGCCCCCCGAATCAGAACTGCATCTGCTTCCTTAGCGCACATTGAGGTGGGCAATTTCTGATAGCAACTTTCCTCGGGGCTTGTGTTTGCCTTAGCCAATCAGTGAAAAACAAACATTTCCATAGCTCCTTCAGAGATTTTCTCCCACTGATCTTATTCTCATTTTTGCTTTCCTCCCCACCAGATGCAGAGCTTCAGATATCTCAGGCTGCTCTGTTCCTCTGCTAGCTGCCTTTGGAGGTAGGGGCTTTTCTCCAGCCCCGAATCTGCTTGAAACTCTAGCAGCTTTGTCAGGTCATGCATTATATGGGGAGGAATCGGTCCCTTCTCTGTTTCTTCAGAGTCTTTTCCCAGTTTGGTCTCAGTTTATCCCCTCTGCCCCAGAAACAGTTTCCAACACTACAGTGGTGGCTTTCCACTGCTACTGAAGGTAGGGTTTTTTTGTCCGTTTCTGTTTTCGGGGTCTGTGGAGTTTATGTACAGACTGAAAATCTAACAAGAGGGGTTTTTGCCATTTCTAAACTCCCATTAGGACAGGTGCTTTGCTTCATCAGACCTTTACCTGGCCCAGGCCCCAGTGGGTTGTGTTTGTCCATGTGCTCAAGGACAGAGCTTATGCCAGAGGCAATCACCCCTTAGGGCTACACTCCCTCATCTCACTGGGAGTCAGTTGAAACAAAGCTTTTCTCAAAGAGGTGCTTTCTCCGACAGGGTTAAAAGAAAGCTTTACTCCTGGGTAGTTCTGTTCTGCCCTGGCTGGGCTCTTTCCCCAGACAGCATTCTGACTCAACAGCACAACTGCTTCAGACACAGTTTAGCTTTACTGTTTTCCCAGAAAGGTCCTTACTCTGACAGGAAAGCTTTTTCTCAGATTTCTTATTGCAGCTGTGGACCTATCAACCAGGACTTGTAGGAAAGCAGGCAACTGTGCTGTTCCCACTGGCTTTAGCTTTGTTCGTTCATTAACAATCTTCCCCTGGGTCCTGCACCTTCCTGCCTCAGCTCTGTGCTCCAGGAAGTTTACAACTGCAGGAACTCTAGTATCCCTGAAATGCACTCCAACTCAGAGATGCTGGCCAGTCACCTCTGGGTTTTTGGTCAGAAGCAAGGATACAATGCTAACAGTTTGCATTGTTTCAGGGGATCTTTGCATTAAGATGATTAGGAGCACCTTTTCATAGCTCACTCAGAAACAAAACCCTTGATGCATCAGCTTGGCTGTAACTGAAAAGGTTGGCTTTTTTGCTTTTCTCAGGTAAAGTTTACTGCCCTTTTGGGCCCTCTGTAGCTCTTTATACACTCTTCCCAAGTGTTTCCCTCAGAGTACTCTTACCCACTTTTACTAGCTTGAAAAGACAGAGCTTAGAAGAGGTTTTTAGGAACTTGTCCCTGCCTCCTGCATTGCAGGGAGTATTTTTAAAGCTTGAAAGAACTTGGAGAGGTTTTGCTGTCTTAAGTTTGTTGTTTTCCCTTAGAGCTAATCACAGGTGGTCCCCATACTAATATCTTCAAGTGATTCTAATTTTTGTCCTTCTGAGAGAGAGTTCTGAAAGGCTTTAGTTTTTAAGTTTTTAAGAGATTTTGAGAAAGATTAAAAATTTTTAGAGAGACTTTTTCCCCTAATTTTCCAAGAAAAGCTTTAAGTTTGAGAAAGATTTTTCCCCAAAGAGAGAAAGACCAACTTTTTCCAAAACTTCCCAACTTTAAACTTTTTAGCTTTTTATACCACCATATTTGCGCCTCAGGGAGAAATCACTTTCTCCTGCCTCTTGGACTTAGCATTTCAGCTGTCCCCAGGACAAAAGCTTCCATAGGAAACTTTTTCTTCCCCATAAGCTCAAAGAAGAGCTTTTTTACTACCCGTAAAGCCCAAAGAAAGATTTTTTTCCCAGTTTGCGTTCATAACCCCCAAAGTAAGAAAATTGGAGAGTTTTTGTGTCTAGTTGCCTTACTTATTTTTTTTCTACACGAGCTTACACTTCTAAGTTTTTCTACACTATATTACTACACTATACCTTATACTTATTTTTCACAGATAGAAATTGAGAAAGGGATAGAAGATAGAAAATTTTGACAGAAGAGAATTTTGTGCTGCAGCATCGAACATCCTTCCAGTCCATTTTCCTTTTCTCTTGAGGAAAACCCCTGCCACTCGATGATAATATATATATATATATATATATATATATATATATATATATATATATATATTTCATAACACTGGCCACTGGCATGCCACTTTCCACTGGCAGGGCTGACCCACACTTTTGCCAAAAACTCTGTAATAAAACTATTATTTTCCTTTATCTTTAGTCCCTATTACTTTGTCTTTAGTCCCTGTTCATTTGCCTTTAGTCCCCCTTTTTTGTCTCTAGTTCCCTTTTTTCTTTTTCTTTTTTTCTTTAGTCCCTGTTAATAGCGCCATTCTGTGGGGTGTTTACTCACCAACCCCACAGCTCCCCAGAGTTTTCTTGAGTGTGAGCAGCAGGAAATATTAGATAAAAGGATTTATATTGCAGAGAATATTGCGGAGATAAACAGATAGAAAATAAAGGATAGCCTCGAGAGGGCCTGGAAAATTTTCCAATGGCCCCCAGCTGTCTCTGCCCCAGGGTATTTATAGAGTTGCCAAGGGGTGGAACAAAAGATCTCCTCCCCCAGCACAGCCAAGTGCAGACCATCTCAGACACCTGCACTCAGGCCCATGGTCCTAATCATCCTCTATGCGAACATGCTGGGTAAAGCCACGAGGAACCCAAAAACGGGCTCCCACACTATTGTTTTCTTCTCTCATACAATACATCCCAATGGCAGTTTCCCTCCCTCTCCCTCCTCTCCTTCCAGTTCCTCTCACCTCCTCTCTCCCCCAGATCCACTGCTACTTTGTTTCCCTTCAGAAAAGAGCAGGACTCTCAAGGATATCAACAAAACACAGCACAAGATACAATAAGACTAGGCACAAACCTTCATATCAGTCCAGTAGAAAGAAAAGGGTCCCAAGAGCAGGTAAAAGAGAGACAACCCTCACTCATGCTATTAGGAGTCCCACAAAAACACCAAGCTAACAACCATAACATACATGCAGAGGACCTTGTGCAGACCCATGCAGGCTCCATGACTGCTGCTTCAGTCTCTGTGAGACCCTATGAGCCATGCTTAGTTATTCCACTGGCTGTGCTCTCTGTGTCTTTGACCCCTTGAACTGCAAGGAAAGGGACAGGTCCCACCATTTCTGACTTTTCACTACCTCTAATATCAAGATTTATGTATCCATTAAGGGATTAGCCCATGGATTAGGTCAGCAGACTTTTGTTGCAAGAGGAGAGAATAAATATGGAAGTAGTTGGCTGGCGAAGAAAAGTGAAGTTTTTAGTTTAGTTTTAGATGAAAGAAATGACAGTACAAATATTCTGAGGAATGATCTGGTAATGGATTTTTAAAATGATTGTGCTGTGGAGCTAAATGAGAAATGCCGTGATTCCTGGAGTAGATGAATGCTATGGTTTGAGTGTTTGTTTCTGGGATGTTTGTGTTAGAGCTTAAGCTCAGTGCACTAGTCCTGAGAGGAGGAGTCTTCAGGAGGTGAAACGGGTGTTGAGATGATGTGCTCATGAGTAGATTATACCTTTTATTAAAGGGACTGAGAAAGCTTGTTAGCCTGCATGCTCTGTGTCCCATGAGGAAACAGCAAGATGACACTGCATATGGGGAACAGGCAGCTATCCCATGCTGAACCTGCAAGTGCATTGATCTCGAATTTCACAGCCTCTAAAGCTGAAGGAAATAAGTGATGCAAGTCAAAATATTGTTCTCTTGAAGCCTTAAGGGACTAATACAAAAAGGCCAAAATGTTTGTGATGTCATGGTTAGGATCTGAAGTCTCTTCACTTCTCTGTTAAATACAAAGCAGGCTTTGTGTGTGGTGTTCAAAGTTTGAGGAAGGAAGTGACAGTTGGAGATATTTAGGAGAACTGGGCAAGGAGTATACTGTGGTAATATACTAAGGCCAGCCAGAGTTTGTCATAATGAAAAACGATTACAGTTAAAGAGACTGTGTGCATCCAGGGGAATCTATTGGTAGAGAGCAGTGAGTCCAGGTCTACTCCTTCATCCTTTCACATTTCTTTTTTACCCAATTTTATATGACCCTTCATTGTCATATTGCCATGGAAGGTATGCTTGAACAAAGCACAGAAAGTGTGGTACTGAAGGAGACACAAGACAGAAGTTACAAGCATGTGCCCTAAGACAAATGGATCTATTTTAACTTGTGAGGGAAACACAGTGCCCTCTACTGGAAATGGATTGTTCTCTCGTTTTCCTTTCTTTTTACAATCAGATATTGGTACATTTTAGCATTTGCTGAAATATGAACACTGAAAGAGAATCAATGTGGAATTTCCAGTCTGATTCCAAAGCACGTGAAATTGTATAGTACCTAATAGGTGCACATTCCACTAAGCTATTGCATTTAAGAATAAAACTTTAAAATTTTAATCTACATTATCTTTTTCAAGCTACTAAGATGTTAAGGCATAGGAAATTTAATAATGTTTGTCAACTTAGAGACATGCCTGTAGGTTGGACATTTCCAGGAAGGATTCATTGAGGGAAGAAGGTCTTCAGCTGGAGCGGGTGGCAGATTCCAGGGACTGCTCAGATAGCACAAGAAGTTCAAGAAAAAGCAGTGCTGCTTTGTCTGCGTGCCTCACTCAGCTTCTTGCTGCCGAGTGCACCTGTCCTGTTGCTGCTCCTGCTGTCCTCCACTGAAATCAGAGCCAGCTTCTTCAGCTTCACCATGTACTAAAGACCAATAGCTCTCCTGGAATCCCCTGGGCCTTCAGCACCAGACTGGGAGTAAGCAGATTTTGGCTTTTCAGCCTCTCCAGTATGTGGACAGCCATGGTTGGACTACATACTCTATACTGTTTAAACCAATCTAACAGACCTCTTTTCATAATATACATTATTTCTATCTATTCTTCAGAAAACACTGAGTAGCGTAAGATGTAGATTCTAATTAATTCATTTGGACTGAGGTTACTTTAATGTAAAATTATTACTTATTTTGGCTTAGAAGTCCAATAGAAAACTAGAAAAGTTCATACTCTAAATCAGAACAGGGGGTTGGGGATTTAGCTCAGTGGGAGAGCACTTGCCTAGCAAGCACAAGGCCCTGGATTCGGTCCTCAGCTCAAAAAAAAAAAAAAAAAAAAAGCAAATCAGAACAGTTCTCAACCTGTGGGTCATGACACATTTGGAATTGAATGACCTTTTCATAGGGGTTACCTAAGACCATTGGAAAACACAGATTAATATGTGAATGTCATGATTTATAACAGTAGCAAAATTATGGTTATGAAGTAGCTATGAAAATAATTTTATGGTTGGAGTCACCACAACATGAGGAACTGTATTAAAAGGTCACAGCATTAGGAAGGTTGAGAATCACTCTCTAAATCATCATCAACTAAAAACACTGGGGAAAGCTAAGGATGGATTCCTCTTGCTTCCTCCATTTCTTCAAAGCAATAGATCGAGAGCTTTGGGGGATGCAGTAAGCAATAGAAATCCTCAGGCTAACATTAACAGAGGATCCATTCTGAAAACCACACTCTTCCCCCTCCCTCCAAGATCACTAAGTATCTTTAAACTGGAACATCTTCACTTTAAATGGCCTGCAGCTTTACCATCCACATATGTCACTATTTTAACATGTGCAAAGAAGAGCCATGTATGTGCTAGCCAACTATCTGGAGTCTTGTGTTTGTCAAAGAAGCCATATGAGTCATCAGAAGACTTGATTTGGATCTTTTTATAACCATTCACCTTAAAAGGGTAATTCTATATAGATGTGATAGTCCAAAAAATTGTGGGCTTAGCATAGATACCAGATACATATGTTGAAATGAGGCTAGATTTATGTATGTCTGTGTCATGTCTGTGTGTGTGTGTGTGTGTGTGTGTGTGTGTGTGTGTGTGTGTGTGTGTGGTGAGGCATTATTTTCTTGGCCAAACTGCCATCATCTTTATGTGATCAGTGGTGCCTACTTTTGAGAACCCAGCAGATTCGTGTATTGTTCTCATTCCCTTTCAGAAGGAGGGTGCCTCTCAGACATCTGTATGAAATCTTACTCTAAGTAAATATGGCTTCAGAGTCTCAGAAAGGTGTTATAGTACATAGACTTAGGTATGACTTGGGGAAGGGGTCTCCATCTATATGGCTATGGGGAAGTCATCATCCATGATAGGTGACGATTCTCCAGTGTGGCTGCTTTGGAGTCCCCATGCTCATAACCTCTCATCCATGCCCTGTGTTCTCCTGGGTGGATTGTGGTGAAATCATATTTTGGATTGTCATTCTTGCCTTAAGAGGAAGAGGTAGATGTTATTTATATCTGCTACTAGGAATGAATTTTTGAGTGCATTTGTGTGTGTGAGAGAGAGAGGGGGGGAGAGGAGAGAGGAGAGAGAGAGGAGAGAGAGAGAGAGAGAGAGAGAGAGAGAGAGAGAGAGAGAGAGAAGCTCAGGACATTTATTTTTTTTCTTCAACCTGACACTGAGTTTCCTAATTCAAGATTGTACTTCACTGTGAATTTTCTAACTTGAGATTATATTTACTAATTTTTATTAGGTTCATTATTCAGGATGAGGTCTAGTCCATGGGAAACCTAAATATTTGTTGCTAAGATAAGGAAATTGAGGCTGGGCGGTGGTGGCGCACGCCTTTAATCCCAGCACTCGGGAGGCAGAAGCAGGCGGATCTCTGTGAGTTCGAGGCCAGCCTGGGCTACCAAGTGAGTTCCAGGAAAGGCGCAAAGCTACACAAGAGAAACCCTGTCTCGAAAAACCAAAAAAAAAAAAAAAAAGATAAGGAAATTGATAAACTGATGTTATTTTATTATATATTTATATATGACATGTATTTATATCACATAAGCATATTTATAGTATATATACTACATATGCTAAAGAAGTTTGAGCTTTGGGGCCCTGAAGATTTATAATATATTTTCAGTGTAGTTCAAAGTATTATTTATTTCCTCTCTGACCTATCCTTCAAATCTACCTTCACATCCAGTGAGACTGTAGAGGCTTCAAACATTTCTGGGATTGGAATTAGAAGGGGTTAGAATTAATTGAGTTAGAATGCATTCTCTCTGTGATTAATGGGCTATCTATGTATTTATGTGACTGACATTCACTTCCTGTTCAGTTATGCTATCCTGGTGTAGAAATAGCTTCCAGAGATACATCTGTCCATCATGAATACCTCCCTGTGGTGATACCAGCATCAAGGCCAGAATCTATGTGACAATGTGAAAGCCTCCTGTGGTGCATGGAACTGGGAGAACTTGAGTGATGAAGAATAAACAATGGAGAAAGCTGCAGTGTTAGAAAGTGGGCTGTGGATGAGGCTTTCACCCATTAAATGTGTAAACCACAAACTAAGAAATAAAAAAGGGTATTGTCTTCTAATAAGACTACACTCAGAAGAACATATTTTTACTGTAACTAATGGCATAGAGGTCTCTTAGTTTTCTTTGCTGTTGTGGTGACAACAGGAATTAGGAAGAAGGGTTTGTTTCACAGTTCCAGGTAATAGTCAAGAACTGTCAGTAAATCAAGGTAGCTGAAATTTGAAGCATCTGGTCACATCACATCCACAGTCAAAAATGAGGAACACATGCATGCATGATTGCCAGTGTCAGCTCACTCTCCCCATTTTATTCAGTCCAGGGCCTACCCCTAGGGAATGTTGCCACCCACAGTGGGCTGGGTTTTCCCACATCAACTAATGTGATCAAGACAATCCCACGAGCTAACTTTATCTAGAAAATTTCCCACTGAGATTTTTGGCCCCCCCTCCCAGCGATTCTAGATTGTGTCAGGGTTAAAACTAACCATCAAAAACTATAGGAAAAAAATACAATGAGCAGGTAACTAAGATGATATTCTTATGAACTTTTTCTTCAATCAGCTTTATAAAAATTAGAATGTAATTTTTTTCTCTGACTAAATGTATTCTTTTTTTTTTTTTTCAGAGCTGAGGACTGAACCCAAGGCCTTGCGCTTGCTAGGCAAGCACTCTACCACTGAGCTAAATCCCCAACCCCTAAATATATTCTTTTAATTTATTTTTGTAATATTTTTGACTCTGCATCATGCATGTACTGGTAAGGGTTCTCTAGAGGAACAGAACTGTTAGAATGGATTTATCTATCTATCATCTATCTATCTATCTATCTATCTATCTATCTATCTATCTATCTATCTATCATCTATCTATCTTTATTTAGATAGGGGATTTATTAGAGTAGCTTACAGGGCATGGTCCAGCTAGTTCAACAATGGCTGCCTACCAACAGAAGAATCTGGTAGTTTCGCGGTCTGTAAGACTAGATTTCTCAGCTGGTCTTCAGTATACACTGGAGTCCCCAAGATGTTAGGCTCTAATGTCAGTAAAGGAATGAACTTACCAGCAAGGGTAAGAGTAAGCAGCCAAAGGGAGCAAGCTTCCTTCTTCCAAGTCCTTTATATAGGCTGCTCAGATTAAAGGTGTGTCTTCCCACCTCAAAAGATCCAGATTAAAAGCGAGGCTTCAGATTTCTAGTGGTTTAATTAAGGGGGGAAAAACACCTCATAATTGTACCCAGCCACTTGGGTTTTAGTTAGTTCCAAATGTAGTCAAGGTGACAGCCAAGAACAGCCAGCACAACACACCTAAGCACTCAGTTTTTTCTCCCCTATCATTTATGACTAGAAATCAAACTCAAGATTACAGCTCTAATTTGTATCACCAAAAGTGACAGGCAGTCTTTTGAAACATACATTTTATTTTAAATGTGTCACTACTGTAATCTGATTTTAAGAAACAGGTTCTGTTATTTTTAGATGTGACAGTGACATTGTGGTCATCTTAAAAGCCCTTATGCAGATACATAATAAAAATATTTGTGAATCAAATGATGTATCTAGGATTTGTTCCAAAATTCTAATGGCAGAGGAGTGGATGAGATATGGATGAGGTAGTTTCCATCAAAGGCTGTTGGTCTGGAATATATAGTTAATGGGCACTGGTCTTTGTGTTTGAGTGTTCAGAGTTCTCTATTATGAAAAGTATTAAGGTATTCAGTTTAACTATCAAACTCAATGGGCAGAACTCTATAATTGCTGTGGGTTTTGTGCTGTTTGACAGTGTAGACTGTGGTGGTATTGTGTTCCCCAAAATATTGTGCACCCCAATAAACTTATCTGGGGTCAGAGAACAGAACAGCCACTAGATATAGAGGCCAGAAAATAGTGGCACACACACCTTTAATCCTAGCATTCCAGAGGCAGAGATCCGCCTGGATCTCTGTGAGTTCAAGGCCACACTGGAAACAGCTAGGCATGGTGACTCATGCCTTTAATCCCAGGAAGTAACGGCAGAAAGCAGAAAGGTATTTAAGGCATGAGGATGAGGAACTAGATGCTGGTTAAGCTTTTAGGCTTCTAGCAGCAGTTCAGCTGATATTCATTCTGGATCAGAACTCAGAGGCTTCCAGTCTGAGGAAACAGGATCAGCTGAGGAATTGATGAGGTGAGGAAGCTGTGGCTTATTCTGCTTCTCTGACTTCCAGCGTTCACCCCAATAACTGGCCTTGGGTTTGTTTTTATTAGTAGGTACCTTTAAGATTCATGCTACAGTGGACTTCTTAGTGCTATCTCAAAGAGCCCCTCTTTATCTCCTTTCCATCTCAGCTACCTATTCTCCATCTTTTCTACAACTGAATGTTCCTCCCACTCACCTATAAGGGTAAGCTGGGGAAAAGGCTTCTGGTCTGTGGACCTCTCCATCAAAATCAACTGAAGGGAGAGCTCTTACCTGGTAGGATGGAACAGAGCCATGCCCTGCCCCCACCCTCCAAGAACAACTGCCCGAATCTACCAATACATAAAGCAGACAAGCTGAGTAAACACATCTCAAGGGAATATGACGTTCTACTATTTTATTTTCATTGAACATCACAGTAGCAAACAGAGTTCCAATTCAGAAGAATCCACATGAAGTTGATATCAACCATAATGGACTGTATTAAAGGCCCCTGCAAGTGATCCCAACAGCTTTTTGGATGAACTACATAGATTCCAAGATTTTGAAATATTTGCCACTCGAGGAACTTGGAAGTTTCTTTTCTGTAAGATTTTTTGGGGGATAACCCAGCGTATGGTTTGGGGGATAACTTCCATTGAATCTGCTGGTATACAGGCATAAAAAAAAGGCTGATTTTCTCTTCTTTCTGAATAGAATTTGATATTCTGCCAATGAGCATTTGACTCTGTCATCTGATTGGCTTGTGGATTTGATTCTTTTGATTTGTAATGATATAGTCTTTTCTTCCTTAGGTGTTTCTCTTCATTGTGTGAGTGACTATAATTTGAACTCTGATCGATATTGGACTTTCTCCATAAATAAGATTTAGTCTTCCTTCTTTCTTTGACTTGTGGGTACATATAAGACTTGCTGTGTTTTTTTGCAAGATTCAATTTAATATTGGATTCAGTTGTTGAGGAGGTTAAAGAGTAGCTTGTTCTGCTCCATGTGGTTGTGGTCCAGTGCTTCTCTTTATTGAATGTTATGGAAGATGATGTAGACTCTATTTCCACAGTATTGGACAAATCGTGAGACAACCAGTCAGGGGACTGCATTTTGGAGTCTGACCTATGTTTCCTACTATTTCGAGACTGATGGAAAGGTTGTGCCACAGGGGAGGTGTGTTTTCTAAGGGTTATAGTATGATGGTCATTTGGATCTTTATGGTAAAATGGTTTCAAAAAGGTTGCTTCTTCCGCTTTGTGAACATCTGCCAATGGAATGCCTTTAGGTACCTCAAACAGAAACTTCTGTGAATCTTGAGTTAAGTAAAAATTGGTTTCTATAAATACACACTCCTCACTGTCAGTTTCTTCATGAGCTGGATATTCTGCCAAGTCAGTTGAAGTCTCAGTATTTAAGGGGACATCATTGTTCCAGCCATCAGAAATCAAAGATGAATGTGAATCGGCTAAATCAACAGTATTTTGCTGAGTTCCTGAAACAGAATGCTTGTATGAATTGCTTTCTTGAAACCATACGTGACATTGATTATCCTTTTCTGGTGTCATCTGTAATTTTAAATCCGAAAGAACTATCATGTCATTCTGTTTTGTGCCTTGTAGACCAGGGTAAAAGGCAGGTACCTTGGTTGGCTCCTGGAATTTTCTGGTGAGTAATGAGCTTTCTTGTGGATTTTTCTTTCGGAAAGAAATATGTTGTAAAAGATCTTTGTCAAATGAAAGAGTATTACTTTTCTCACTATCTTCTACTGTTTTACATACTGAGCCTAAACCCATACTTAACTTTGAAGTATGTTTGGAAAGTACCTTTGGCTTAGAGACCACAGGGACAGAAGGTCTAGGGATCGAGTAGAGGTATTTGTATTGCAAATCACGGTCGATTTCACAGAAAGATTTTTTATCGAAAAGTACTAAAACTCTGTTTGTTTGTTGTGGTCTGTTGGTGGTGGAATGGATACACTTAAATAAGCGTTTTGATTTATCCTGGGCATTGGCCATTGCATAAGATTGTACCACAATTCTGGGAAGGCCCATTGTTTGTATCTCCAGTGTTTTTGTACAAAAGTGCACAAGAAGGTCGTCGTTTTCTTTCTCTGAGAACTTGTGGAGAATGTTACTCAATGGGAGATTACTCTGAGTTTCTAGTGATGTTACACTTTCTTGCTTTTTGATGCCCTTTGCTTCTGTCATGACCTTGCTGCTACTTGAAACATTCATTGTTGGTGCCTTTACACAGCTGAGAGGAGGAAAAACTCTTCTGTAATTGTTTTTTAAGTTAGCTTTTATAGTACCAGCTTTTGGAGACCTAAAATTCATTTTTTTGTGTTTTAGATAAAGCCTGCATTTGTAATCTTCTGAAGTAGCCCTTTGGGGGTGAGAGTTACACTTCTGTAAGGATATGTTCACCATCTCTGGTAACTGATTCAGTTTTATTTCAGTTGCTTTAGAAACCAAATGCATACTTAGCTTATTTTTTAATTCAGGAGTAAACTGTTTTAAAAGAGGTCTGCGAAGCAATATGGTAGATACTTTTGATGATGTGTCTGGACTATCTGGCAAAGGAGATGCCTTTGCATCATCAGGCTTGTAGGCTCCTACTTCCCCCAGTTTGTCAGGAAGAATTTGATTTTGAATCTTATTTTCAAGAGGGGCTTCAAAGATACTTTTAAGTGTTTCATAAACGGGAAACAAACGTTCTACGAGTGTTTTGTTTTTGTTGTTTTTATCTTGAAGAGCTGTGGGCACAGTTCCTGGAGCAGCTTCTCCTTGCTTGGAAAGCAAGAAACATTCTCTCATTTTATCAAATAGTGGGGTCCCAGGTATTGGGTGTATCCCTGGTGGTGGAAATTTTATACTCAGGGTTCTTCTCAAATGAGTTTCTATAGTGTCCTTTATATCTTCAAATGGGCATTCTTGGGGTGTTATGGTGTCTTTTTGTATTTCCTCTTGCTCAGTGGTATTCATGTCAGGTTTATGTGTAATATTTAAGTCCTCACTCCCTGCAACAACCTCTTCTCTTGTTTGTAGACACAAATTCTTTTCCATTTCACATTCAAGGTTTACTTCTGGCTCCATATCAGGAAGTTTCCATGTTTCTTGATCACTGACCACAAAGGGCTGAGAATCCTGCAGCAATGGGATTGTAAAATTCAACCCTTTTACAATTGTCAAGATGTCCTTAATATCTCTAGCATCTGGTAATTTCTCCTGGAATTTAGTATGACAGACTCTCTTTTCCCTTCTTGGATTTGTTGTGGATTCTACTGTTCCTTCAGTGTGAGGTGGACTTACCATGGAAACACAAAGACTTCTGATAATGATCCCTGAGACATCTTTACTACTTGGAATCATGGTTTTTGGTTTATTGAAGGCATATTCTAATTTCCTCCTACTGCTTGGACTACCACATCCTATGATACCAAGTATCTTTGAAATTGGGTGCTTTGGAATTCTCAGAGTTAAATATTTGGGTTTCAGTTCTCTTTTCAGATTTGTTACTGTGAATCGGCTGTTTTGGCTTTTAGGACAAATAGGAATAGAGGGATACAATGAATCGAAAATGTTTGTTTGAAGCAATTTTAGTCCTTGAAGGTTTTGCTTTGCAGTAGATAACTCTAGTTCCTTTTTAAGCTTTTTCTGGGATGGGTAGTTGTTCTCTCTGGGAGTGACTAACCCAGTCTTGATCTCAGATTCCTCTGTTCCTAAAGGAAGAGCATAGTTTGTAGTACTGCTGGTATTCTCCCTGGCTTTATTCTCCAGATTGACACTACAGCTCTTCTGCATTTCTCTATTGACCTCTTCTAGGTCTATGCCTCTGCTTCTATCTGTTTTTAACTTTCCTTCTCTCTGACTCACAGTACAGTTGCTGTCAATTTCTAGATTTTTTTGCTTCAGATTTACATCTGAGATTATGTTCATTTCATCCCTGTCTTCCAGGTGTTCAGATTTCAGTAGAGAATCATGGGACTTCTGAGGCAACGCCAGATCATACTGTTCTTGTTCCAGAACAATTGATGGTGGATCATCTTTACTTCTTGTGGCATTAAACTCTGCAGTACTCATGTGTACCCCTAACTGTATTTGTGGGCTGACTGTCACTGCAGTTTTCTCATCCACATCTGTTTGTGAAGGCATCCTCTGACTTTTGCTGTGAACTGGAACATTGAGAAGAGGAAAAGACTTTGGCTTTATCTGGTGTCCACTCTTGGACTGAGGTGTGGTTTGTTCTTTCATGTTAACATTTTGGTCTTCCCTATTTTGAGACTTATTCAAATGGGCAATCCTTGGTTTTTCAAGTGATGTCTTTTCTGGAGTTAATATGTTGCTTATGGTGGCATTACTCTGTTTATCTCTCTTTGGCTTATCAGATTTACCTGAACCGGTTTCCTGTTCTCTCTCTGTTTCAGATCCTTTTGCTAGAAGGGTGTTATTTTTAATCAGTACTTCCCTGAGTGATTTCTTTAGTGGAGAAACTGGAAACTTAGAACTTGTTTTGTGTCTTAAATTATCTTTGATTTCATTTTCCTTCTTCCAATTTCCAATTTCAGTTGAAGATTCTTTTTCACACTTTTCTGGCTGACCCTTTTGCCCTTTGAAGAACATGTCCAGCATTTTTTCCCTTTTAATAGTACCTAATCTTGTGAGATCAATTTTATGATCTGGGGAGACTGACTCACACTCTGATTCAACTTGTGGATGCTCACCTATTCGATGAGCACTGGTCACAGACTTCTGTGGCCTGGCTTGTTTCTGTAGCATATTATGTTCTGTCGCCTCAGCTGACTTTCTGGTTGCTGTTTCCTGGGCATCTTCTGGTTCTTGGAAATTTCCCTGTGGGTAAGAGTGTGCTGTAACTCTTCCTGTGCCTTTCTGTGTTTTGTCCTGTGAATACCTACATGGCAGTGATGGCATGGACAGGAAAGACCGTGTTGCAACCACAGCCAGCTCACTTTTACCTTTGTGTACTTTTTTCTCCAGAACCTTCATATTCAGGACAAATTCCTTTGTATTAAGGAGATGTGAAATTGGTAAGACCTTTGTCCTTTTGCAATGCACCCCAGTTGTCAAGTCTACTGTTTTTTCTATCTGTTTTGTATATTGTTTTTCTTTTCTGACATGATCACACATGGCCTCTTTGTCTGCCATTTCCTCTGTATCTGATAATGCTGGAAACATTTGTTGGAGTGGTGAAGATAGTTTACTTTCTAGGTGTTCTTCATCTACTTTCACACCTTTACACAAGATAACGGTTGGAGAGGGTTTAGAAGTATAGATTTTCCTTAAGACTCGAGGTTCACTTTCATTGTTTTGTCCCTTTGATTTGGATGTATTAATATGCATCTGTAGTTCTGTTCTGTGAAGCTTCTGGGACAGAAGTGATTTCTGTGATTTCAAAGTTATATCTGTGCCTCGCCTGTCTATTATTTCTTTTCTATATGTCTCTTCTCTCTGAGGTCTATGTTCTTTTTTAACATCTTTCATGGTATCACCAACAATGGCCTCTCTAGGTACTGTTTCTCCTTTAGCTGGTAGTCTCTGCAAAGTAGAATTTCTAAGTTTTGTGTCATTGAATTCTATTTTCTCATGCAATTTTGGATGAGGCAGATCTGGTAACAAAGGAAAGGATTTAGTCAGAACTAAGCCTTGTTCATCTTCAAGTCCCTGCACCTTTGTTTCTTGATAGTTGTGAGTTGTTACGATCTTTGCTATTTGCATTCCAGCTTCTTCCTTTCCCTCTGACATATGTTGTTTTTCATTTTGTAGACTGATTGCAATATCTCCAGTAATTTGCTGTATGTAAATGCCTCCTTCAGAATCTGATGATTTCTGCAAGTATCCCATGGAAACAGAGGATCTTGTTAACATTGATGTACATTCTTCCTTGATTCCAGTATTCGGAGTAAGGATAGGTTCGTGAGACATTGCAGTGGACGTCTTACTCAACTTCTTAGTTAATGTTACTCCTGGCTTACTTCCATCTTCTTCAACCTTTCCCCCTTGCTCTCTGGTTTTCCACTGAAGGTCACTCAAATTCTGCATAGGTAAAGCAGGTGATTTCTTTGTCTTCAAATATATATCCTTGGCATGCATTACACTGTTGACACCCATATGCTTTTCTTTCCCTGGTACATGTTCTTTCAGTAATTTTATCTCATTGTAAACTTCCCTATCAGCCATCTGTGCACCTGAAAATTTCTCGAGTTGCAATTGTGAGATGGAAAATTTTACAATTGTATTTACAAGTTTTTCTTCCTGAATTTTCCTCTGAAACTCTTTGATACTGAGTGTATGTGATCGTGGTAATTTCTTTCCCTTTTTATCCACTGATTTGGGGATCTTTTTGTCTGTCACGTCTTTTCTGGGTCTTTTCTTTTTTTCTTCCTGTGTTGGTTCTTTTTTATTGTTTAACACATAACCTGTTGACTCCATGCATGCTATTTTCTCTGAGTCTGATACATCTTGGATCTTTGGTGGTAGAAAAGAAATTTGTGTTTCTCCTAGTACATCTTCCTCTTCACTCACTCTAGTGTCTGACTTCAGGAAAGATGGAGAAGGCAAGTAAGCAGTTCCCTTTGGAACCACCATCATTAGTTCACTTTTGCTTTGCTCAGCTTCTTTCCTTTGCTCTTTACTATTAACAGGTGGTGTTCTGTCATTCAAATGTGCAGGTGGGGATATTCTTGCTCTCAAAGTTATTGTATCTTTGGTGTCTTTATCTCTTATGCTGACCTTTGCCTCAGTGTATAACTCTTGTTGGTTGGCTTTAATTATCACATTAGGTAGGGTAATGCCTTCATTTGAACCTACACGTGCGAGTTCACCTGTACATGATGTCATAAGAAACTCATCCTGTAGAGGAGACAATCCATGATGAGGAACAGAAGTATCATTCTTTGTTGCAAAAACATTAGACTCTCTGGTTTTTTCCTGTTTCTGTCCTATCTTTTCTTTGCTGCTCCTCCAGGGAGTCTTCCTCTTCCTGGGAATACTGTTCTCACTGACACTTAACACATGAGGAGGTGCAGATACCTTTAAAACTAGGCCACTAGATTGTGTCAAACCATCTATGGCTGAGGTTTTGACTTCTTCCTGTGCTTGATATTGTTTCCTCTTTTTTGCACATTCAGCAATTTGCTTTGCAGGTGCTACTTGCCCTACAGGCGATGATACAGAAGTACCACTTTTTGTTACAATCACATTAGGGTGTCTTGCTCTTTCCTGTTTCTGTCCAGTTTTTTTATTACTACTCCACTTACGAGTCTTTTTCTTACTCAGGGTACTGTGTTCATTGACACTGGACACAAGATAGGGTGCAGTTTTCTCTGTCTTGAAAATTGAGTCATTGGGGTGTGTCAAGTCATCAATGGCTGAGGTTTGTACTTCCTCTTCTTCCCATGGTAGATGCAGTTTTCTTTTCCTTGCAATGGCTTTTGTAGATGCTACTTGCCTGACAGGCAGTGATTCTTGTGGCATAGGGTATGGCACATGGCTTTGCATTAGATCTGTTTCAACTTCCTCTGCTTGGTCTAATTTAGAGGCATCTGAAGAAGTGATGACAGAATGAGTTTCGCTTGGGAGCATGACTTTTTCCTTTCTGCTTTCTTGCTTATTTTTAATTTGCTTTTCAAGATTCACTTTAAGTCTCTTTATTTTGGGTACATATGAAAGGGGTGACTTATTTATGTTCACATGTTTGGTCTTGGAATGCATCATGCTTCTCTCAAAAGTATTCACTCCATTCTCTTCTTTATATGACATGTATCTTGATCTTTTTGAATCACTTATATCATTCAAAGAAGATGCTATATAATTTAATTTTTCTGCATCTGAAGATTCCATGCTTTGTAAGTGTAGAGAAAAGGATCTTGTTTCTATCCATGTTTCTTCCTTGGCTTTTATTTCTATATCTAACTTACTGTGAGGTAAAGAAGCCGAAGTCCCTAGTTTGCATTTTCTTTCCTGCACATGTCCCAAGTTTTCATTTACATTTGTCTCTTCATCTGTTGTGTTTGGGCCATAATGCCCAGTGATACTGGGTATATGTGAAAGCGGTAACTGATTTTTATTGGAACTTTTGTCTTTGGAGTGCATTACATCTTTCGTATGCACATTTTTCCCTCTATCCATCCATGTCTGTGATTCACATTGTTTCCCAATTTTTATGTTTGACTTACCATCATCCTCAGTTGACTCTGTATATTCAGTTTTTCCTGTTTCAAGTAATTTCTGGTGCTGTAGTTGTGAGTTAGCTGATTTTATGGTTCCTTGCATGTTTTCTTCTCCTGCTGTTCCAATGTCTAGTTTATGAGAAGACTTAGAAGGAAGATACTCGGGAGCTACTTTCTCTTTGCTTTTCCCTTCTTGGCCTGCTTTCCTTGGCTCTATACTGTTGGGGTTCATTTTCCCTTGAGTGTCACATTTATGATTCCATGTCTCTTGCTCTCCATCTTCTGGACAATCTTCCTCTTGTTCTTGACCATCTCCACCTGCTTCTCCCTGCTCTTTACCCTCTAGATCCATTTTCTTTTGTTCTTTATCATCTTGACTGCATTTCCCTGTTTTTTTGTAGTTTAGATCCATTTTCTTTTGGTCTTTGCCATCATTATTACAATTCTGTTGTTTTTTGTCCTTTCCATCCACTCTTTCTTGTTCTTCATTTTGTGGATCTATTTTCCCTTGCTCTTTAGGACTTGATAGTAAATCCTGGGAGAATATTTTATTTCCTTTGCAGTCCTTATCTTTTGTATGCATTGTGACTTTCTCACCCAATATTTTTACTTTATGTTCTGTTTTCTGTGGCATATGGTCTTCTCCTCTCTGTGTGTCAGTAGTGCTATGACCTTTGGCCCACTCTTTACTTACTTCACTCAGTGTAGCTGATGATTTCTGGAGGGGAAGTTCTGGAAGAGAGTGTAGTGTTGCTTCAGTTATACTATCTGCCTTTTCTATCCTTGTATCTGATTTTAAACAAGGAGAAGGTATCCATGTGCTGGTACTGGTTTCAACCACATTTAGTTCATCTTTAATTTTTTGTATCTCTTGCCCTGGTTCTGTAATGACTAACTGAATTGTCTGTGAAACTGATGGTTTTTCTTTCAACTGCATAGTTTTTTTTGTTTTTGTACTCTCCGCTTCTTTCTGGAATGCATATTTAGTGGCATGTTTTACACTGTTCAAGGAAGGTTCAAAGTTAGACTTTGCATAAATGATTTCTTCTATATCTGATGGTCTTTGGAGCTTTGGGTGATGAATAGAAAATCGGGTTCTTATTTGCATAGTTTCCTCTCCATTTATCCTTGGGACCACTTCAGAGTAAGGAAGAGAATATTTGGAAGGTTTGTTCCAATTCTTAATTTGTTTATCTTCCTGCATCTTTGTTGCCTTTTTTTCAACATTAAATTGTAACTCCTGTGATGCAGAAAACAGTTCCTGTCTCAGAACGGGTCCCCTGAAATGCCTCCCTTCCTTGGGAGCTATTTGCAACCTGTGTTTCAATGGTATGTGTTTCGCTTTTTCAGTACTGCTTGAAATACCGTCAGTTGACTCCTGATACTGTCCCACTGTAGATGATAATTCTGACAGTGCTGGTGATCCAAGGCAGAACTTCATTATTCCTTGTAAGTATGCCTCCATTATTTCAGGATCCCATTTCAGATAAGGTGAAGAAGGAACAGAATCCCAAGGTTTATTCTGAACCACATTTAGATTATTTTTATTGCCCTGGATAATTTTTCGTGTTTTATTATTCCACCATTGTTCCTTTCGACGTAGTAAGCACTTAAAAGGTGACTTCTTTCTCTTTTGAGCAATACATATGAGGCCTATTATATCTTTCAAATCTGGTATACTATTCCTATATTCTTTCTTCTGTGGAAGATACTTTGATTCTATTAACTTGCATAAATTATCTGTACTAAATGTCTTTGAAAATGGCACTTTTCTGCCTTTCAATGACAGCAGGGGCTTTAGAGGTGGGAGGCAGCTCTCTAGTAGTCTTGATTTATCTTTTCCTACTTTTATTTTTGAATTCAAATTAGGATGCAATATAGGTGGTAATGAAATAAAAGATTTCGTCAGTTTCATGTCCGATTTACTCAGCCCTTCTTGTACCTTACCCTGTTGTTCTGTAGTGTCAAACGGTAAGGTTAATTTCTTTCTACTGGAAGGATAAGACAGTGATGAGTTCTCTGTCTTTAAGGTAATATTAGAGTCTATTATTCCTTTCATCTCCACCCCTTTTATGCCATTCTTCTCTTCCTGTGATTTATGTTTTTCTTGTCTTACATTACTTGAGATAAGCTCATCAATGTTCTCTTTATCCAGTTTGAAGTGAGGTAGAGGGATGGGTTCACATGCTTTTATTACAACTGAACCTGGTTTATCCTCTCCATGTTTTATGCATACCATTTTCTCTTTTTTGTAAAACTGTAGTTCTACTTTATTGCTTGTGGTATATTCAGTGGAACTAATATGTGGAAGTACTAATGTCTTCAAGTTTAGGGCTTTTCTTTCAGGGAATATTATGTCTTTCAAAACTCGGTATTCTGTGTTACTCTTCTGTTTTTCATGTTCATGCAAAAACTGCATGCATAGTGAAAAGCAGTGTAAGAAAAGCTTAGGCAGACTCACTTCTTGCTTCTTTTCACTTGCTCTATCAGACAGTTCCCTTTTGCTGCATCTTGGTGTGGTTGAGCTATCATTTGACACTGACTTACTTATCTGTACTCCATCAGATAACTGCTTTCTTTCAGATGACAAAAAGCTTGAACATTTTATAGTTCCTGATTCCAAAGGCAGCACTGTATCTTCTTCTTTTGTTTGCTCTAGAATAACTGAGGGGAAAATCCACTCTGGTCTACATTCACACACAGTACTTCGTTGATCTTTAGATGATAAATCTAGTCCCTTTGTCCTATTTGACACATTGCCTACTTTTGACAATTCTTCCTTTGTGTGAAACTCTAAATATTGCTGGACATGAGAATAATTTTGGGAGAATGATATATGTTCCTCCAAATTCTCGAGGGAAAATGACAGGTGGTACTGGTTTTGTTCTTTTATCATGTTGTTCTGTTCTCCCTTTTCTGTATTTAAAGCATGATAGTCCAGATTAGCTAGGGATTTTAATGCTTTCTTTATCTGTGGTGTTGTAATTCGATGTATATTCATCAAACAGTGAGTATTAGACATTGGAAGAGCCTCACACATACTCTCTTGATGATCTGTTCCTCCTTTAGTGTGCAAGTAAACTCTTTCTGAACTTGGAGATTGATCTTCTAGAATCTTAAATTCACTTGATCCTTTTTCTACCATTGGGTTAAAAATATTTGAATTTAGTGATGCTTTTGCTGAGATTTGTTTCTGTGTATTTTTAGCCTGAAGATATAATATACAAGATAAAAGAATTTCCAAAACTTTTTCTTTGGTCTGGGTAAAAATAATCAGTTGTTTTGCTCTCAAGTTTTTTGAAATGTTCACTTTCTGTCTGTTTAATTTTAATGGACTATCAGCTGATTTGGCTTTTTCTTTTCCCTTGGGATTCATTTTGGCAACTATGGCACTGTCACCATGGTCCTTCCTTGCTGTACTCAAGCTTGGTTTTAAGTGAAGAGGAGCCCTCTTGTGGCAAGGTACAGAATTCAGACTGATTCGAGGCCTGTGACCTGACTTTGCATGGCCTTTCTGAGCGGTACCTGTTTTGTGTAGATCCTCTAGATCTGTGCAGAGAAATGCCTGTGCTTTGAAACCTAGTTCTGTGTCAGTTTTTCTTAATCCAAATAGATGGGAAATATTTTTTATGTTATGATACATACCCACTTCCTTAGTTACCTTTGTGTTTTCCAAGTGAAAGGACTCCCTAACTGTGCAGGCAACAGACTCCAAGCCTACCCTTGAAGTGTTTTCTTGTTTGAGCAGTTCTTGCACATTACCTGTCTTTTTCTGGAAAGTATCCAGCTCCATGAGAGATATGTCATGTCCTCTGGAACTTAAAATATTTATCCTCTTAGGTCCTCCTCTTCTGGGTGGAACTAAAAGTGCATGCTTGCTGGAGTCTTTCATAACTCCTTGCTTTACTCTTTGTGCGGTTGAGAATTCAAATTCTGTGTCTGATCTGGGTCTTTGAGCCTCAAGCTTACTGTAATTGGTTTCTCCAGTCTCTGGAAACATGACATGGTATGCTTCTTTCTCCAAATGGGCATTGAAGTTGATAAGTCTAGGCTCCTCCACCTGTTGACCAGTCATTAATTGGTCTTTATTTTGTGGGGTAATAGCTAGTAAAACCACTTGGTGTTCTTTTTGCTTTATGGTATATTGTGTTGATTTTCTGATAGTGCTCGATATTGAACTGTTATCAGAAGCACAAAGACCTTTCCAAAGCAAATCGGCCACAGTTTTTCCTTGGGACAGCTCCTTCTGTGTCTTAATGCTGTGTCTTAGTTCCTTTCTGTAGCTATGGGCTCTATACCCTGTAATGTTGAGCTGCTTCCCAGAAGTTGTCTTCCTTGCCTTCATTTTTATCCTTTTGTGATACATGATCCTTTCCATGAAAGCTGTTCTTCTGTTTTGACATATAACTTTAGAAGTAAGCTCATCTGTATAAACATAGTCTAGGCCGATCCCTTGTACACACAACCTTTGCTGTCTCCATAATGTGGCCACACTCCTGGTTGGCTCTGTCTCCTCTCTTTGCCTGAACACACCACTGTTCTTTATTGTGTTGACAAACTGTGTTCCAGGTGGTGAATAATTTAGAAATGGAATGGTATTCTTTGTTGCTGTTTTTATGTCTTCCACTATTTCAATTTTTTTACTCCCTCTACTCTTTTTTCTCCTCTTTTCCTGCTCTTTAATAAGCAAGAGTAGTTTTTCAATATTTCTTGGAATGTGATCCATATCTGAAATATATTCTGCGTTTGAGACTTTCTTTGGCTGTTGAGTTGAAGTCTTTAAGGTTTTGCCACTTATTTTCATGTTTTCCTTTAGCTCTTCAGTATGAAGTTGGTGTGGTACATGAGAGGGAATGGATTCCAGAAGAGGATCTGTAAAAGGATTTTGTTTCTGTACGGTAATCCTGGGAACAAGCAATGATTCCTTTGAATCTAATGGGTTATCTATTACTTTCAGTCCTCCTATCCTCTGTGGACTTGATGGTTTGATGTCTTGTTTTGTTATGAATTCATTTGTCATTCCAAAGTGAGGAAATCCCTTCATAGGCTGAAGAATCATTCCTGGTTTCCACATCCCTTGCTTCAGGGGATATTCCTGTTGCAGGCTGTCGTGTGGGTCTGTATAGACTTTTGTTCCTCCTCTACTTCTTAAGGTAGCTAGCCCAAAGTTATCAGTTTCATCTTTCTGTGAAGTTAACTCAGAATTCATCTTTCTTTGTAAGTTTTCTAATTTGTAAGAGTGATGCTCTTTAATTTCTTCTGACGTAACCCTAAATTGTTGTATAAATTGCTGGTGAATGTCCTTGAAAGTGCAGTGATCATGCACCTCTTTAATATTTTCTTCTAGTTTCCTAGATACATCAATACATCCTGACCATGACATTTGCCTTTGGCTGGATGGTTTCTCCAGAATTATCTGTGGAAGAACGTTTTTTCTCTCTTCCAACTTGCCTTTCTCCAGCTTTATGCTGGTAAGCTTTTTAACTGGAGATATAAAGCATCCCAAGTCAAAATTACCTTTTAGAATCAGGTTTTGTACATTTCTCCTCAGTTCTAATGTGCTCTGGTGCTGCATGCTACGTCCCAGTTCTTTTTTATTGCTTCTGCCCCCATGTCCAAGAAGTAGAGGAACCGGTATTTTCTTTGCCTTCAGCTTTGTTTGTTTGGCACACACAGAACTTTTCACATTTGGTTTTTTTGCCTTACCTTTCTGTCTTATAGTTTCAGGATAGGTAGTGTCACAGGCATAAGAACTCCATGTAGGTCCCAAGATACTAGGTTTTTCCTGTTTCTTTTGCAGGGCAAAAAACTTAGACTTTGTTTTCCATCCTGTTTTAAATTCATTGTTCTGCCTTTCAATTTGAAGAGTATGTGTTTTAGAGGAAAGAATAACCTCTTGGCCAAACTCTTCTCCAACTTTTGCATTTCCTTCTTGATAAATAGCTGTTTTCTGAAGCGTGCTATCTTTGCAGTTCACTGTGTTAGTGGAAAGTACTTCTGATGTGAGAGGATCAGGTTGTCTCTTTTGATCTGCTCCAAATGGCAGCTGTCCACACTCTTCTTTCCTCTTCAGTTCTGGTTTGTCCAGGCAATTTCTTTTTGCAGATTCCTCATACATATCCCATATACTATGTGATGACTCTGTTTTTATATGTTGAATTGGCGTACACATATAGATGGATTTCGTATCTATGTTTATCTCACCATTATCTACTTTTATCTCTAAGGTTCTCAGATCCTGTGTCTCATTTATGTTTACAGCAGCATGGTCTCCATCATGGGGTGACTGTAAATCTGTTGATTCCATACCTTTATGAGCTGGCAGGTCAGGTACTCTCATGTTACCAATCTGCTTTTTAAATTCTTTGGAAGAAACTAAATGCCTGGCAATAGAAGTGATAATTCCTGTCAAATAAAATGAAGACTTTTCTTTTAAAAAAGACTTGCCAGTTTTCTTTACTCCATGTTTGGTAGTGTTACTGCTTGGTTCACTGGCTTCTGGACAATTGTGCGGTTTATCCATATTTGAGAGTGCATCTTTGAGGCTTACGTGCATGCTGTTATTTTCTATTTTTACATTAATTTCTGGATTAGCCTCATAAATTTGACTTCTTTGGGGTAAATATTCTCTTAAAAGTATTCTCTCTGACTCCTCAAGACTGGGTTTCTTTATGAGATGTGCATTTACTGCTAAGTTTTTTGTATAAAATGGACCCGATTCTATTAGCAGTTCTTGCTTCTCTTCCAAGCATTGCCCAACATATAGTTTAGCTTTCTTTGAAAAGTTGGAACCACTTTTGTCAACAGAATCATCATACTTTGTTGTGCCTTCAACTGGTGACTTCCCGTGTGTTGGCTGTGTATGGGTAAAGTTTGATACTCCCAAACCTACCTCTGTTTTAAATGGATCTTTCCTGTTAGAGTTAGTTAATATGAAGTGAATGGTGTTTTGAAGTACATCATTTATGATTTCACCAATCCACATTGCTTTCATTTTGGCTCTTAATTTAGATTTCTTCTTATGGTTTGTGATAGAGTATCCATTTATTTTAATTATCTTTGAAATTGATAGCTTCATTTTCTTCATAGTTGAAAACCTCTTATTCAACAAAATTTCATTTTCTGATAATTTTGCTGTGTTTACCTGGCTTTTAAAGTCAGATAAAAGAGGTCTGAGAAAATTATAAGGTCCCAAGAAAGTTGTGGCTAAGTTTGCTTGTAACTTTGCTTTTTCTTCTGCCATAGATCTTTGAGGTATTCTGTTAGGTATCCTTGCTGCTGTATCAAGTGACAGTTTATCAGTTATGAATTTGAGTGGACAACTCTTAGCATCTTCAATAGCATAAAGCAGCACCTCTTCCACACATTCAACCTTTCTCAACCAGTGTTTACTATTATGGTGCCTTTTCTTTCTATGGACTCTTGTAAAATGCCTTGCAATATTAAGCAGCCTTGAAGCTTGCCTTGCCTTGGGATTCATATCTCTTTTGCCTGCAAACTCTAATGTGCAGCTTTCACATTTGTATTCAAATGACACAAGGCTGGGCTCCTGTAAAGGTTCTAAAGATGTTAAATCTTTTTGTGTCCATGCTTTTTGTTCAAAAATGGGATAGTCACATTTTCTCCTGGTGTTTTCATCCCAGGTGTTATCACATGGTATGGAGCCAATCTCAGATTCCTCTGTATTTAAAAATGTAGACATTACACCTACCATGCTGCTTTGCAGGTTATTCACATTGACTGTCTGTGCTTGACCATAGTATAGAGTTCTCTCTAACTCTGGATAAGTTGCTGAATTAATCAGTTGTAAACCAGATTTCACAGAATTAGGCCCTGTCATATTCTGAGCACTGAAACTGAAGTGTTGGGAAGTCAGTGAGTGCTCTTCACCACTTTGACCTTTTACATCTTTGGTGCCATTTGAGGTAGTATCCTTGTCCAAGTAGTGTGTACACCAAGCTCCCTCTTTATGTACTGACTGGTCATGAAACTCATGACTAAATCTCATTGTCCACATTGTATCTCTATCTTTTATCCCATCACATGTATTAAGAGACACAGGCATAGGAGAGAAGATGGCATGTAGGGATGAACCTGCCATGGGTATACCTTGTTTTGGTGTTCTACATTCTGCAGTAATAAGTGTCTGGGAGATTGCTTCCTTCCTGGTTTTGACAGTCAGAGAGTTCTTACTCATTTCATTTACCTTGTCCATGAGTTTTAAATTCTCTCTTTCTTTTGATGTAGGTATGGAGAAACCCAAAGACTCTAACATTGTTGTTGCCAGTTCTTGGGTTAATAATCCTTTTTTTCCCTCTGCTGTTGGATCTTTCAATATTATTATATTAAGACTATCAGGTAAGACACCAGAATGTATTAATAATTCAAAAATCTGTGATTTCAAAGTTTTTGGAAGTAGATTGTTTCTATGACCACACTGTGGAATAGTCAATAACTTTGAAACAGATGTTTTCCTTCCTTTCATAGTTATACCAGTTGAACACATTTTACCTTGTAAGGCTTTGCATGTAGATACCTTGCTCTTCCTTTTTGATCTCGGTACATCAGGGGTTGAGAGATTCAAAGACTCTGTGATAGTTGCTTGTAGGTCATTTTGAAGCCCTTCTCTTTCCAATCTATTCCAGCTATTCAGTTTCTGTGCAAGAGTACCATTATTAGGGATGTCATATTTTGTTCTATCAGTCTTAACTTTATCTATTTGTAATTCTCCTGATTGTATGGGAGGAATCTTTGAACTTGATGTACACATGGCATGCTCTCTTCGTGTTAGATCTGCTGACTGACTCTGCTGTGGAATGTCCTGTTCCACAATGAACAGATTGTTCCTCCCTCTTTGTTTTCTTAATTTGTGAGAGTTAGGATCCCTGCTTTGATGTGAACAAATTACAAAATGTTGGCTATACTGTGGGAATGACTTCAATAATGTGTCATTATCATTTTTCTTTTCTTCTTTATCTTGGAGATCAATTTCTTTGATGTCATCTGAAGTAACCCTCGCTTCATGAAGCAGTATCTTTGGCTTCCTTTGTATAGAACAGGGTGTTTTTTTGCTTGGAGTGCCTTTTCTTGTTTCTATCTTGCTACTCATATTAATATCCAGTGCAACATTTGTCAAAGAGGATGTTTCATCTGCAATTTTTTTCTCTTGATACATGCCTTTCATTTTGGTTGAGTCACATTTTATTTCCCTGATAAGGTTTGGATTAGTGTATGAGGCTAATAGTTCCTTTGCCTCCTTTTCACTGTCAGCAGCCTGTTCCTTGTATCGCCTTCCATCAGATAAATCACTTTCTCTTTCAGATAATGCATTGTCCTTGACTTCCCTGAACTTTAGAGGGGAAACACTGAAACAGCCCTCCAGCTTTTCTAATTGTAATTCATCTGGGATAGAGCATAGGGTAGAACAGGAAATAACTTCTGTAGGTGTTTGTGGTTGTACCTGAGTAATTGTTCTCCCTAGTTGGTTCAGTTGTTTATCTGATCTAACAAGGCCATGGTCTTTTTCTTGATACATATCAAATATAAGGCTAGGGCTATTTTCTGAGATCAGGAAATGTTCTAGTTCCTCTTCTCCTTCCTCTTCATACTTCTTCATGCTAGAGGAACTATTCAAATCAGCAGAACCTAGACAGCGTGCATTTCTTCCATTTGGTGACTTCTCTTGCATTCGCTGCATTCGACCAAGTCTTCTTATTCTTCTCTGTTTATCTGCCCATGGTTTTGAACTTATAATTTTTTTGTTGGGCAAAATATATACCTTGTAGTGAACAATGTCCAAACAGGCACCTGCTATGTTATCCGTTTGCTGTGGATCTTTCATTTCTTTGTGTCGTTTTAGTTTTTTGCTGTACCTGAAGTTACCTGTTTGTGAAACTGATGGTTTTATTTCCCTCATAGCTCTACATTTTTGACTCACTGTTATCTGCTTCTTTGACCTTAGTGCTTTTCTCTTCCCTTTAGGTCTAGAAACAAAGGATCTTGTAACAGAATCAGAAGACTGCAGGAATGTCACCTGCAGACTTGATGTCTCTGAATCTTTTTCTGCAGGATACAAATCTAGTTCATGTTCAGAGTTGTTGTCAGATTCTAAATCGTCATCTGTCATGTTTGTAAATTCACCAGGTGAAGAGTTCCCTGATTCAGGAGATAAAATTTTAGGAACCACAGGTAAGTTTATGTCATTTTCTGTTTTGGTAGCTTTCTGTAATCCTTTAGCTTGGATGGGAGCCATTTGTGGGTTGGTCTCCAGAGCACTTTGCAGGGAATCTTTCTGGAACTTTATACTCTGACTGTTAGCAAGTTGTTCTTGACTTAAAGAGATGGGTGATGGGTCTGGCTCATCTTGGAGAGTGTCCTTCCTTTGATCTGCATCAGCCCACTGGTGTTTGCCATGCTGTGGAGCTGCTTGTATAAAAGGGTTTTGTTTCTCTTCTTGAAGTTTTTTCTTTCTTTTGTAGAAGGCACTACTCTCAACAACACAATCAACACATATTTTGTTTGGTAGCCCTCTTTGCTTTAGTAGAGCATGACAGAACACTCCCTTCAATCTTCTATGGATGGATAAGCAAAGAGTGTTTTGACATTCATGTAAAAGTGCTTTTTTTTGGTTTGTTCTTTTTAATTTGGTCTTGAGGTCCAATTTTGACTTCTTTTTATTGCCTGTGATATTGAAGGTCTTTGACACTGGTGGTTTCACCTTATTCGTATACTTGAGCCTCACTGTACTTGTATTTGTGAGTCTTGTTCGTTCTTTCTTCTTTTTAGAATGAGTCAAAAGAGGCATACAGTTATTTAAAGACCACGAGAAAGCTTTTTGGGTAAAACCACAATCATTCCCACTATTTGGAACATTACTTTCTCTTGATTGGCTCAGAGATTCTCCCATCCATAATTTTCCTGATGTTGGAGGACCCAACTCTAATTCTGTACAATATTGGAGCTCTGTCTGTGTAGATGTGCTATTTTTTGTATTTGCAACACAAAATGAATCCATTCTCGGTGAGTCAGCTGATTTCCTAATTGCTTCTGTGAAAGATATTGCTTGAAACATTTCTTTCTCCATTTTAATCTCCTTCACTGGACGTGCATCAAATCTGAAGCTCTTCTTTACATGAGTCACAGTCTCTGGCAGCACTTGCCCTACCGCTTTCACACCACTGCGCAAGTGAACTTCTAGAGTATTTACAGCTTCACTTTCTTTATTGAGGGGATCTAAATTCTCTTTCTTTTCAATTTGGGTTTTTTGGGGTGTTTTCTTGATGTTTGTTTTATTATTGTGAATGATAAACCTCTGAGGGTGAACATTCAGAAGTCCAGGTCCCAATGTTACATCATATAGCATTTGTTTAGTGATGTTTTCAAAGCTGTTTTCCACTTTTCTCCTGTGGTGCAGAATGTCACGTGCAGTGATAGAAAGCCTCAGGGAAAATTTAGTTTTTTTCACTTTTATAATTTTGTGCTTGACACCTCGTACATTTTTTGGTCCTGATGATTTTTTTCTGACTTTCAAAGGTCCTGTGGCAACTGAACATTGGTCCTTTTTCAAGTCTTCTTTGTCTTCTATAATATGACCATCCAATGTTTTTGTGGGATTTCCACAAAGTGGACCCCTACATTCTGTTGTTTCAGTTAAACACTCACCAACAGGCAAGTTCTCTGGCATTAAAGGTGAGTGCATGGGACCTGCAGCCTCCTCTCTGTCTATAGGTTTGTCTGTCCTTTGCTTCACTTCCTCAACTTGTAGTGGATTTGTCAAGGGACGTGGACTAGTCTCCCATATGGTCTGTGTAGAAATAGTCTGTGACTGTACTTCTTTCTCTTTACTTTGATTTTTTCTATTTCCCAAATGAATCTGTTCCATTTCAAATTGGGCACATTTGTCCTTTTGCTTCAGATATACGCTGACTTCTGCCAGTAGTCGAACTGTCTCTCTACGTTTTTCTTCTTCCTCACAGTCCCACTCACGTGGTGGTTTTCTAACCATAGGACTCTTATCAGCATGCTTTACTTCCTGTATTTTCTTTTCATCTAGTAGTTTTTCTTGCTTTAGTGCAGTGTGACTACAATTTATTGTTGGTGTGCCTGCATTAGCTTTTAATTTGTTACATATTTCCATATCAAAGGGTTCAGAAATGGCAGCCTGCATGGTATTATGAGAGGTATCTGACATCCTTTCATCATGATGTCTATTTTTTTTATTGCTTCTAGTGACACATTCCATCTTCTCACTATCATTTGGGTTACCATATTCTGTAATATTAACTGTTAATGGCTTCTCTTCCTTCAGATTTTTGCTTCCTGTAATCACTTGAACATTCATGTCTTTTAATTCATTTTTCACATGCTTTTCAGGTCCCAGGGAAATAAGCAAATTGGTACCCAGGAAGTTCAGAGTGATCTCCACTGAATTTTCGGCATTCTGTACACCATCTTTCAAAAAGCACCTTTGCACATTCGGTGTACTGACTGTTAACTTCTCTACATTCTCTGTACTTTGTATGCCCTTCTGTACTTTCATTCCTTTGTTCGATTCTATGTGGGGAAATGAAACATCTTTCTGTGCAGAGTCTGATGACACTTCTGAAAGCCCCTCATGCTTTGGAATGTTCAGGTCAAATGTCTGCTGAACTGAGTCCTCATTAGACTCCTTACTCTCTCTGTCTGTTTCAAATAATGAACAAGGAGCTTTCATTTCATGAGTGTTGACAATGAACACATGTTCTATGTTTTTAATAATGCCCAAGCTTACTCTATCAGTAGAACTTGCATAATTTATTTTCTCTGTATCTAGTGACTTATTTTGCCCCTTCAGAAAATGTTCACATTTTTTAAAGTCTGGTATGACTGCTACTAGATTTTTAAAGAAATACTTTTTAACCTGGAGGTTGATAAGCTTAGAGACAGAAATAAGATGCAAAGCTCTATCTGACATTACTTTCCTTTGGTGTGCTATTTTCTTTTTCTTGCACCTTAACTCTGTCTTATTTTCTGAAGTATGACATACTATGATTGGAAACACCCGTGAACGAGAGATTTTCTTTGCTTTTGGAGATGGAAATTTAAGACTGAGTTTTCTTTCATTGTCTGGTATTTTTCTCCTGTTTTTCTGCCTTTTAATGGTAGGTGAAAGAGATATTATACTGTATGCATAAAACTGGTTTGATTCCAATGAAGCCACTGGCTCTTGGCCTGGTATTATCTTTTGTTGTGGCATAGGTTCAACAAATGAATTTGAACTTAAAGATAGAAATTCAGCATTCTGGAAAACACTATTTTTCCCTTTAACTAAATGGTTACTCTTGTTTTGGTCATTTAAATAAACAGAATATTGGGTCTCACTGAAATGTTCATCAGACTCTATGCCCTTGGTTGAATCTTCAACAATACATGGGATATGGATGAAATGTTGGCTTTTATCTTTATGGTCTATTTGTTGGGCCTGGAAGGAGTCTTGTAAGCTGTTAGAAAATGGCAGTCTCATAAAATATAGAGGCTGAACAAAATCAGGCTGGCTGCTGACTGACTCTTGGTTATAAATAAATGGTTGAGTTTGGTTAGTAAACTGTGCTTCATGAATCATTTGATTCTGCATAGCACTTTGGTCTGATAAAGTATCTTGTGCTTCAGCAGGAATAACCACTTCTTTAGAATGTTGATAATGAATCAACGGTTCCTGATAGCTGGGGTGCAGACAATCATCTTCCCTCACTGATATAGCTTTGGGGTTCACAGGGATTTTCCTTCTTACATTTTCTTCCACATGTCTAATTTGGTCGCTAGAAAGAAATAAATGGACAGGAGGGCATGGTGTCACATTGAGATCCTTATCTCTTGTAAATTTAAATGTGCTTTGAAAACTAAGAGCATCAGGAAATTTGTTTTTTGTTCTGTTGGTTTTCATTATTGGAAGTAATTTATTAGAGGAAAATTGTATTGTTTGATATTCACTTTGTGGATCTTTTCTGTGAAAGGATCTCATGAAAATTTTATTTACTTCTGAGTAAAACATTGACAAAGATGTACTGGTCCCACCTGAAGATGAGTGACTTTCACAAAAATGACTTCCTTGATATTCACATTCGTAGGGTGAAAAGGTTCTTTCGCTAGTGTTATCTCCATTTTCCGCAGATGGAGAACTAGTTGTTATTCTTCCTGAAAAGGTTTCAACTCTGGAGATAAAAAAAAAAAAAACAGTGCATGTGAGTTGTAACTTAACATAAGCATATTATAGGGTCTCACTCTAGACTTAAGGAAAATCTGTCACAGATGAAAACAGGTCTGTTTACAAACACAAAGTGAAAAAAACCATTTATTTAAGAGAGTGAGATAAATTCTCCCTCAGTCTCTCTAAAAGTATTTTTAATAGCAGTGAGCCAAAGAGTGAAGAGTATATGCTTTTATTAAAGAATACATTTCTATTCTTCACATAAAAATTTTTTATAAGAAACAGTGTTATGGAAATTCAGTATGTATAACAGAAGAATATCCTATCATATCAAGTGTAATTTTCTATAGTTAATCTTGCCAGCTATTGTGAGGAAGAGAAAAACCTACATTTAGGAGTAAGTACTTCTCAGTGGACTTCTGGATCAGAGTAATGATTTGTAGTAATGAACATATAGCAAAGATGTTGCAATTTTCTTCTACTGTGGATGACTATGCTGTCAAACAAGTACTCAGACTAGCAGCATCATTACCTGAGTATGGTGGCTAATTCATATGTCACCTTAGCTGAGCTGTGGTGCTCAGACACAAGATCCAAAATTATAATGGTATTTTAGGGATGAGATTAACATATGAATTAGTAAATTATAAAGGAGTCTGTTCTCCCCAATGTGGGAGGAGTCATCTAATCGGCCTTAGGCATCAAAAGCAAGAATAACTTCTCTACAGCAAGAAGAAATTTTGTCAAGATAATCCTTAGACGTACACTACAGATTTTAGACTTGCTATTAACCATAAATTCACAGACCAATGTCCTAAAGCTAATTGTCTAATGCCAGGCCAATCAACAAAAGGCAAAACCATGATACAAATTGAAACCTTAGGAAGGTGTGGTAGCCTACACTTTCAGGAGCCTGAAGTGGGAGAGTCTAGAATTGAAGTCCAATCTGTGTTACACAGCAAGACCTTGTCTCAAACAAAAATTAATTGATGAGCTAATTAACTAAAGCTTGGCTTGTGTAAACCCAAAATACTGGGTTTTCACTGCAGTATGTGTCCACTGGAGCATGTCCTCTTTAAGCCTGCTCCTCCATAACCACTGTTCTACCACCCTTCTCAGTCATAATGCTTCCCTTCTCAGGGATCCATTCCCAGCCCCTAGCAAACTTGAATCTGTAGACATCACCAAATGCTGGGTACACTAAAATTTTTCTTCTTATTTACAATAATGCTTAACTATTAAATTATGAACTGATTTTTGCAGTACTAGGGATTAAACCCAAGGCCTAGAACACACAAGGCAAGGGCAAGCACTCTGCTACTCAGTTCCCTGAAGTTTAATTTATGTCAGGAAAAGAATCAAATGCAACAAATAATAGAACATTATATCACACCATAATGAAAGTTATGTAGTCTTTCTCTGTCTCAAAAGTCCTATCTTATTTTCACTTTTCATTTAAAGCACTTTGCAGCTTCTCTTTTGATGTCTGAATTGCCAGCACCAACATTGGAATTCTTTGGAGCCATAGTTAAGTAAATAAAGATTATTTATTTAAAAATAAATAAAGATGTATTTATTTATTGTGAATACAAGTACAGCAATATGAAACAGTCAATCTGAAACACTAAGATGGCAACTAAGTTATATAGGATAATACAGCATGCATATGCTGGAGAAAGAAACAGAGCAGATTGGCATCTGTCTTGGGGAGATACCATGACCAAGTCAACAGTTTCAGAGGGTTAGTCCATGGTAAGAGCATGACAGCAGACAGATAGGCACAGCACTGGAGCAGTAGCTGAGAGCTTACATCTGATCCACAGGTTCTTGGCAGAGAGAGATTGTGACTTGGGCTGGTGTGGACTTTTGAAACCTCAAAGTCCATCCCCAGTGACACATCTCCTCCAAGAAAGACACTTTTTTTTTTTTTTGGTTTTGGTTTTTAGACACAGGGTTTCTCTTTGTAGTTTTGGTGCCTGTCCCGGATCTCGCTCTGTAGACCAGGCTGGCCTTGAACTCAGAGATTCGCCTGGCTCTGCCTCCCGAGTGCTGGGATTAAAATGCGTGTGCCGCCTGGCAAAAGACACCTTCTAATCCTTCCTAAACACTCTAACAGTTGGAAACCAAACACTCAAATATCTGAGCCTATGAAGGACATTCTTATTCAAACCACCCCAGCACATTTCATCACACTCCTCAGAATGGCATGAAATTTAAAAGTCATGAATTGTTTGTTTCTAGATTTTTCTATTGCATATTTCCAACTATAGTTGGTCTCAAGTACCTGAAACCATGAAAAGTGAAACTTTAGAGGTGACTGATGTATCTTTCCTTATAAGCCACCTAAGGATTAACTCCTGCCTAGGCAGGAAGAAGTAAATGATAGCATATGGAGGAGGAAGCTGAAAATCCCTGTCCTCATTTTTTTTTTAAGATTTCCTCTTTCCTGTCAATCCTCTGGTGAGCTTTGAAGACAGTGTACCCCTTGTGCTGAAAGATGCAGTGTCTTAGACAGTCCCATGAGTATCTAACAGCACTATGGAGTTTCCCCAGTTTACCATGGCAGTCCTACTACCAGCTACCCTTGACAAGGATTCTACTAACCTGGGACCTCCAGATAGTATTTCTGCTTCTTGAGGCACCTATCTTAGTACTAAAGTTCCTAGGACCAATAGACTAACAAAGCAACTAGACTTTAAATTTTAGTACATTTGAAGTATGAAAGAAATTAGACTATCAATCTCCAGGCTCATTCTGCACCAAGAAATGAGTGATCTCACAGAAAAACAAAACAATCCTCTTTGTGTTCGTATGTGGTATGCATGCTGTATGTCTATGCATGTTAACATGTGTGTGGTCACACATGTGTATAAAGGTACACAAACACATTTGCATACATGCATATGGAAGGCAGAGGTTGAGGTCAGGTTTCTTTCTCCTCCTCTCTCTGTTTTACATCTTAGATCCAAAAGCTTAATTGCATTTTGGTTATTTTACCCTCTAGGCATTCTCCTACAGGAATTTTAATGCAGAGAGAATATTATGTTGGAATGGATTTTTCTACCAAATAAACAGTAAAAAAAAATTAAAAACTTATGTGGAAAAGATCTCTGAGTTGATTTTAAAAGGAAAATTAAGACTTCATCAATTAGCAGGAATAGACCAGCAGAAATTGTAGTACCTTCAACTAATGATGAATTGACAAATTATGGGCAGGAAGTGAATCTTGGCAAAGAGCTTGCAATATATTTTTTTTTTGCATGGGAGAGGGGGAGATTAACAGCAAATATCCCAAAAGTGATAGAATTAAACTTATAAAAAGAGCTAACTGGATCCTGACTCGCAATTGTATGGGAAACACCAATATCTGGGGCCCCTACAATTTATACAGGCACAAACAAACAAGGAAAGGCAGGTTACAAATGAGAAAATTTAAGAAAAGTGGTTCAAAGTCCTTATAATTCTATCCAAAAATTGGAATTATATGCTATTCTGATGGTATTAATAGATTTTTTGGAACCCCTCAACATAGTTACTGACTCCTAGTATGCTGAAAGAGTGGTCTTACATGTTGAAACTGCAGAATTTATCCTTGGTGAGTCAGAATTAACTTTGTTATTTATTCAGTTACAAGAAGTAATCAAGAATAGGAATCATCCCTTATATATAACTCACATCCGATCCCATACAGGTCTGTCAGGCCCTCTAGCACAAAGAAATGATGAGATTGATGAACTATTGATAGGAAATGTACTGGAGGCCTCAGAGTTTCATAAAAAACATCATGTCACGGCCGGGCGGTGGTGGCACACGCCTTTAATCCCAGCACTTGGGAGGCAGAGCCAGGTGGATCTCTGTGAGTTCGAGGCCAGCCTGGGCTACCAAGTGAGTTCCAGGAGAGGCGCAAAGCTACACAGAGAAACCCTGTCTCGAAAAAACAAAAAACAAAACAAAACAAAACAAAACAAAACAAAAACATCATGTCAATAGTAAGGGTTTAAAAAAGAACTTTTCTGTAACCTGGCAACAAGCCAAAGATATTATAAGGAAATGTCCTACTTGTTCTTTTTACAGTTAAACTCCACTACCAGCAGGATGTAACCAAAAGGGCACTCAGAGGAATGAAATATGGTAGATGGATGTGATTCATTTTGTAGAATTTGGAAAATTGAAATATGTACACCACACCATTGATACCTATTCAGGATTTCAATGGGCAACTGCTCTGAGTTCCAAAAAAGCTGATTCTATAATCACACATTTGCTAGAAGTTATGGCCATCTTGGGTATACTTATACAGATTAAAACTGACAATGTTCCAGCATATGTCTCTGGTAAAATTTTTGGAAGTCACTTGCTTGCATTTCCTGCTTACTTAGGTAATATTATGTCCTTCTCAGGTCTCTGAGGGAGTTGAAGATTAGATAGTTATAGTTTCTTTGTTAACAAATTCAGAACAGAAACTCACTAAAGAGGTGTAAAGTGTATAAGTTTGAAAGACATCAAAGGATAGTTTTTCGTTGGTAATACAAGTTAGGATAGAAAGTGAATTAGACACATTTTAGACTCACCAAAATAGGATAGATAATGAAGTATTTTCACTGAATCTGTCAAATGTTAATGGACTAGACATTGTTAATGTAATTATTGACTGTATATATTCTATATCCTTATTGTACTTATTGTATATAGTTTTTCTTATATTAGTTATAGTCTTCTGTTATTATTTTAGACAAAAAAGGAGAAATCTGGTAATATTTTGTATACCCCAATAAAAATTATCTGGGGATCAGAGAACAGAACCAGCCACTAGATTAGACATAGAGGCCAGACAGTGATGGCACACATCCTTAATCCTATCACTTGGGAGACAGAGATCGTCTGGATCTCTGCAAGTTTAAGACCACACTGGGAACAAAGCCAGGTATGGTGGTACACACCTTTAATCCCAACACTTGAGATCTCATGCCTTTGCTTGTGTGTACACAAGTGTGTACACCTTTAATCCAAGGAAGTAAGATGGCAGAGCAGAAAAAGGTATATAAGGTGTGAGGAAACAGGAACTCACTGTCTTGAGACTGAGGATTTCCTAGGGGTAAGAGCTTGTGGCTGGCTTGTTCTGCTTCTCTGATCTTTCAGCTTCACCTCAATATTTGGCTCCAGGTTTTTTTTTTTATTATAAGACCACTTAAGATTCATGTTACAAGGGTGTCTTTGGGGTAACCTAGTTAGCCAGGTGTTCTTGAGTGCTTAGGATTACAGGTGGGCATCACACTAGATTATTATGTATGTGGGTGCTGGGACCTAAACACCAGTCTTGTGTGGGCAAGCGCTTTATCCACTCACTGGGCCATCTTGAAACTCCCAAACCCTCTTTTTCTTAAACATCTACAGTGTTTTTTGTTCAGTGTTAAATCCAAGTTTTGGATTAGAATGGTATAGAATGCCTTCTATGATCTTAGCCCCTTCCACCTCTTCACATTCATCTCCCACTACTTGTACCCAGTTCACTTTTCAGCAACTCTGAAATCATTGCTATTTCTTTCACACAGCTTGCTGTTTCTTATTCCCTTGTCTTTGTATATGTCCTGGAATGCCTTTACTATCTTCTAAACTCTAGTTTCAGGCTAATTTACATTTGTTCTTTAAAATCAAGCTCCAGGGTCCATGAATGGTTCAGCTTGCAAAACTGCTTGCTGCCAGGCCTGATGACCTGAGTTAAATCCCCAAGGCCAATGTGGTGAGAGGAGCAAACTGTCGTCTGGCTTTCCCATGTGAGGCCTTCCCACCTCCACCATAAACCATGCAAACAAATCAATGCATAAATGTAATTTTAAAAATTGAAATCCCAACTCTCATGTACCCTTCCACAAAACCATTCTTAAAGCCCTAGGCTGGTTCAGACATCTCCTAAATGTTTGAGTACTGGGCAGCAACTGTCCTTTAGCTACATGTGTGAGATCAGAAGCTAGCTCAAGTGTTTGTATCCTAGCATCTAACAATGTCCATCCACTGTATAGATGTTTAATAATCACTGGATGAGTTTTAGTTAAAACAATTAAGATTGCAACAAAGAGCAATGATGATGTTAGTGTCTAAAGCACAGCAGAAGCACTTGTAAGCTGTCAGATTCTAAACTGCATTCTGAATTTCAGAGAGCCTCTCAGTTTTACAGCACCTGCTTCACTGTTGGCTCCATCCACAAGAGATGGTAAATTTTTTTACCAAATGAATTATAAGAAATTGTGGCTACTATTTTGTTGTGAGTAGTGGGGTATTTTATCATAAGAATCTGAGTCAGTTAACCTCTGTAAGCTTTATCTACTTTAAAGGATAATTTTACCAATATATGAAAAGCCCTTATCACAGCTTGGAACAAGGCAATGACTTAAAAACAATATTGGAGTGAACTATAATTTACTGTATCTTTAGGAAGATCCTTCTCTGGGATTCAGAAATAAATACAAGTCTGAATAGAATGTAAACAAGTTATATTGATTCATCTCACTTACCTTTCTGCTGACGATGTCTGGGAAATGGACCAGCTCTCTATAGCTACATGGGAACAAAAAGTTACAGTATCAGGAGAAGAAACTCAGGCTGAATAAGTTTAATATTAAAAGATGAAATTGCAAACTGGCCAGTCATGGCTCATGCCTTTAATCCCAGCACTTGGTAGGCAGAGGCAGGCAAATCTTTATGAGTTTGAGGCCAGCCTGATCTACAGGGCTAGTTACAAGACAGCCAACACCAAGACTACACAGAGAACCCCTGTCTTGAAAAACCAAAAGCAAACACACAAACAAAAAAGATGAAATTGTGTGATATTTACCAAATGTCATTCCTTTTGGGAAAACATCTTCATTCTGTTTCAAGGGAGAAGATCAAAATGTTAGAGAAATAGCCCAACTATCAAAGTTAAATTTTTTTTTATAAATTATTCTTATGTGTGCTTTTGAAAAATAGACGAGAATGATCCATCATTTCTTACCTTCTGAGCACACGAACTTTCATTTTCCCATAATTCAAGCTTTTTCTTAAAGAATTCACAAGTTCTTACAAGGATTATCTCAAAAGCAACACCCAAGAAAATTAAAAACAGGATTGGTATCCAAGCATTGTTAAAAATCCAGGAGTCTAGAAAATCCCATATTGTGCAAAATGTATTCTCATCTAAGATAGACTTCAATTTTTTTTTAAAGAAATGATATATTTTTGACATAATAGCCTGGTATCTCATGCAGAAGGCATTGATTTTAGAAGCCCCCCAAATACGAAATGCTGCTCTGTCCATCTATCTCATAAGCACATACAAAGCTCTGCCAGGAAAAAAAAACTACTTCTAGCATCATTCAGTGCCTGTGTTCAATGGTGCAGCACTTGCTCTAAGATTGAGTAAAGTAAGGTACATGTCACAGTGGGTGTTTAACTGAGCTCACAGAAACTCCTGCAGTGACAAAAGGTCACAGGTTAAACATGTACAGTCCATGTATGGTACTAGTGTTGGAAGTATGTAAGCTAATTTTTTTGTTTGTTTTGTTTTTGGTAACGCCTTGCACTACATAGCCTGTGCTGGCCTGGAACTCCTATGTAGTCCAGACTGGCTTTGAACTAGAGATCCTCCAGCTTCATCACAGGTGTGCAACACCTCTGTTGGCATCATTATGTAGTTAATCTTTTTTTTTTCTTGAGATACAGCCTTCTATAACACAGGATAGCCTGGAACTCTTTATATAGCTTAAGCTGCCCTGGAACTTATGGAAATTCTTTGCCTCAGCCTCCCAAGTACTGGGATTACAGGAATGAGCCACTGCACTCAGTTTGCATATTTTTTAATTAAATAATTTTCTATTAATTTAACCAAAACAGCAGTTTTACATACAATCTCTTAACATAATTGAATTGTTGCCTTAATGAAAAAAATATGTAGAGTTGAAGTTAGAAAGCCATTTAATCCAGTAATTTCTCTTCCTATCAGCAATAGTGTATTTTATTCTTCTTTATAGTCAAGAAAATATAGTTCTTTCTTAGAATAAATGTTAACTGACAGGTGTAACAAATAAAAATACTGGATGCTGTAACTAGGTATGGTGGCATATGCTTTTAATTCTAGTACTCAAGAGTCAGAGGGCAGGCAGATTTCTATTAGTTCAAGGACTATCCTGGAGTACATATGGAGTTCCAGGACACTGAAGGCTACTAGTTAGATCCTGTATCAAACACAAAAACAACAATAAAAACAAAACTTGTTTTTCTAGTTATCTAGAATTTGACATATTCTACATAATTTTTTAGTTTAAGTATGTACTGTTGCCACTGTGTAGAACATATGATAAACTGTGTCTGTCGATCCTGTATAACTTCTTGGAACATTTTATATTTCTTTTGCTACAGGGTTCTATTTTCAAGTTCCCTATTAACAATTTATTCATACATTCAAAACCAAAGTCAGACTTTTGAATGGCCTATTGGTGAATTTCCTTTTGATCAGAATCAAGGGTGGGTCAGAGGCAGATCTAGACAGATTAGACCCTAATCTAAGCAAGTAGGCCTGGAAATTGACTAAGCAAGCACAATTTTAGTCACAGGATAGCGTGAACAACATCATTTTTGGATGCATGACCCCTCTCCTTTGATGATGTAATTAATATTTCTTGGGCTTCATTTATTCAGAGTTGAGGAAAAAGGTATTTACTCTGCTGAAGTAAACTCTTTAGGCCTCCTCTGAGTACATGAGAGTTACTGAGCTTTCTTTTCTCAGTACTGGGGCATGTGAAAGAAACAACACATTCTCAACAGAGTAGACTAAAGATATTTGTGTTTACCTTGGGTTCATTCTGATCTTGGATTTTGACTTTGCAATGACAGTCCTCCAGAGTGCATGGCAGGGATTCTGTAGCTCTAAGAAACCTTTGTAATCACTGTTTCTCAAGTATGCCTTCACTTCTGTCTCCCTACATATGCACAATGGCAGTGATTTTCTAAAAGAACCACTTTCCCTAGATTTTTAAGTCTTTTAGGTTTTCTTGGGAAGTAGTGGTGGTAGATTTTCTGTTAAATTTAAAGCAGCTGAACAGATAACTTGATTTATCTTGATGGCAAATTTTCTCAAATTCTTTTAATGTTAAGTAACTCCAGGGGGATTCATTATAGTATTATCCTCTGTACTCCATGTTCCCAAGTTTTATGGCATTGAATCCCTAGCTAGTACTCCACTGACAAGCTCTTACACAAACCACTGGCTCGGAACAGCCTCTAGAGCTTTATGGTATGTTTCCTATGTAACTGCCTACTGGGATGAGACTGTTTTGTCACATAGATGCTTCCTTGCATTGGAAACCTCTCCTGAAATCAATCATAAGTAAGCAGCACAAAAAAACATATATTCTTAATAATCATGAAGGCAAATGTAAAAATTAGAACATCAGAGAGATAGCCCACAACCAACAGTATTTAAGGACACAGGAAGTGACTCAGGGATTCTTTTTAAGTTTTAAAACCTGATTGAGCCGGGCGGTGGTGGTGCACGCCTTTAATCCCAGCACTCGGGAGGCAGAGCCAGGCGGATCTCTGTGAGTTTGAGGCCAGCCTGGGCTACCAAGTGAGTTCCAGGAAAGGCACAAAGCTACACAGAGAAACCCTGTCTCGAAAAACCAAAAAAAAAAAAACCTGATTGAATGATTTCATATTTTTTAACCTTTTTGAATTTCAAGACAAAACTTTCATTTTAACAAGAACTCTCAATAATAAATGTATAAACAAGCCAGGGGTTGCTTGTAATTATGAGAGTTAATCAAATAGTTCAATTCAACTCAACAAATACTGATTCAATTTAGTGTAAGACACTAAATCCAAGAAGTACTTAAAGGATGAGCGAAAAGCATTCCTTGATGTGAGTTTGTAATGGATATGAGATGGTGTCAGAGTGTGACTGACAAAGGAATAACATGCTTGTCTTAGAGTTTCTATTGCTCTGAAACAACACCATGACCATGGCAACTTTCATAAAAGGAAAACACATAATTAATTAAGTGGCAGCTTACAGTTCAGAGGTTCAGTCCATTATCATCATGTCGGGGAGCATGGCATCATGCAGGCAGACATGGTGCTGGCTTCAGAAGGCAATAGGAAGTGGACTGTGTCACTGGAGTGGCTTGAGCATATGAGACCTCAAAGCCTGCCTCCACAGTAACACACTTCTTCCAACCAGACCACACCTACTCCAACAAGGCCACACCTCCTAGTAGTGCCACTCCCCTTGAGGGCCATTTTTTTTTTGGTCTTTGACAAAAGATACTCTGGAAATCAAGGAAACCTGCAAAGAGTGGGGGGTAAAACTGTTTTGAAGAATGAATATCAACAAAATGAAAAATCACAGGATGAGACAGAAAGGTTTTCCTTTTCACAAAACTGTAATTCAAGTTGGCTGCATTAGGGCTACAGGTTTAGAATATGAAGGACAGGGGCAGAGTGTTGATAGGGTCCTCTCATGAGGCCACCTTTGGAGGCTCATATTTTAAACTTGAAATACCAACTGATCAAAGCAAGGAGACAATTAAGTGGGAGCATCATTTAAAATATTGCAATTAGTCAGTTTTTCCCATTGGACACCTTTGTAACACCTAGTCCATCCAGTCCTGACAAATTGTGTTTGACTCAGGTAAAAAGCCCAGTCATTGTAATAAAACCCACTATCTCATATACTAACTAAAATAAATAAACACTAGTGGGTAAGTGTCTATTAGAGCAGCAGGATGGCTCTTTTAAAAATATTCAAACAAGATTTTGGACTCCTTTTTTTAAAAGTTTGATTTATTTATTTTGTGTACAGTGTTCTGGCTGCATATATTGCCTGCACACCATAAGAGGGCATTAGATCCCATGGTTGTGAGCCATGATTGAACTCGGGACCCTTGGAAGAACAGCCAGTGCTCTTAACAACTGAGGCAAAAACTAAAAGGGATTGTGTACTTTCCCACTAAACGTGGCAATAAGCAGGGTCTTTCTTTCAGTATTCATTTCAGTCTTAGACCAACGGCTCATTGCTAAGAGTTAGAAATTTTTATCAACCATGATTAGGTACATGGTTTTCAATGACATGCTATTACATAAAAAAAAGCATAGTAGTTTCTTATACACAACTCAGGGATATTAATTTTTATTTCTGTTTAAAGTATCTTTGATTGCTGTCTTAGGGTTACTACTGCTGTGATGAAAAACTAAGAAGTTGGGAGAAAAGAAAGTGCTGCCAGGCAGTGGTGGTACACCTCTTTAATCCCAGCACTCGGGAAGCAGAGGCAGGTGGATCTCTGAGTTTGAGGCCAGCCTGGTCTACAAAATGAGTTCCAGGACAGGCTTCAAAGCTAGAGAAACCCTATCTTGAAAAACCGGAAAAAAAAATTGACATGAAACTAGTCAGTAGTCTATATTCTACCTATAGTTTTAAGTTTCATAGCCTCACTACTAACCTTCTATATTCTGATGGTTTGCATAAATTACCTTTTGTACTGTCCATCCTTTCCCTACTATAATTTTTTCTGTGGTGCAGATTGAACCCTGGGCCTCATTCATGCTAGGTGAGAGCTCTACCATTGAGCTACATTCCTAGCTCTAATTAGTTTAAATTGTAGTTATCATTTGTCAGTGAGCTTATAGTTGTTAATGGGCCAATGGTTATATTTCTGATAGCTTGGGGCATGCTTTTTGGCTTACAATGTTTTGACACCTATAGTATTTAAAAAACTTAAATATTCATTGTTCACACATTTTTAGAAAACTTAAGTCTTGTTCATGAAATGAGTTAATCAAAAAGTACTATAGTGATAAAGAAAATTTGCAATTGTAGTTATACATGATTTTCAACTATAATATGAATGATCTGAACAGTTACCTAAGTTTTCATTTTTTATGCCATATCTAAGGTGGAAAAAAATAACTAAAATTTATCTACTCTACCAGGGTAGAAGGAATGAGGGACCTGGGCAACTTGAAGCTTAGTGCCTAAGGGCAGTTGACAAGCTATTAATAGAATTTAGCACAGAACCATTCCTTATTTTAAAATTATTTACAAATTTAACATGTCTCATTTTTTTTGTGTACCTTCTAAGAACTCCTAATTCTGCCTAGATAGAGCATACACTAGTCAAACTATTTAGCTATGTTTAACTTTTTTTTTTTTGGTTTTTCGAGACAGGGTTTCTCTGTGTAGCTTTGCGCCTTCCTGGAACTCACTTGGTAGCCCAGGCTGGCCTCGAA